>NW_027478808.1:300000-504503 GCF_051014685.1 Ptiloglossa arizonensis
ATTGCATCTGAAAGTAGAAACTCGCCCGATTACAACGGTATGTGTATTTTTTCCCCAGGCCATTCTGGTTAAGCGACTGGAGCAGCAGAATTGCTAAAAATTTGTTGCCTTCTCAACCATTTCTCAGCTTCAAACTCCCATATCTCGGGAACGGATCGACATAACCCAAAAATTCCTATTGCGTCTGAAAGTAGAAACTCGTCCTCTTACAACGGTATGTTTATTTTTTCCCTATGCCATTCTGGTTAAGCGTTTGGAGCAACAGAAGTGCGAAAAATTTGTTGCCTTCTCAACCATTCCTTAGCTTCAAACTCCCATATCTCGCGAACGGATTGACCAAACCCAAAAATTCCTATTGCATCTGAAAGTAGAAACTCGCCCGATTACAACGGTTTGTGTATTTTTTCCCTAGGCCATTCTGGTTAAGCGTTTGGAGCAGCAGAAGTGCGATAAATTTGCCGCCTTCTCAACCATTTCTTAGCTTCAAACTCCCATATCTCGCGAACGGATTGACCAAACCCAAAAATTCCTATTGCGTCTGAAAGTAGAAACTCGTCCTCTTACAACGGTATGTTTATTTTTTCCCTATGCCATTCTGGTTAAGCGACTGGAGCAACAGAAGTGCGAAAAATTTGTTGTCTTCTCAATCATTTCTTAGCTTCAAACTCCCATATCTCGTGAACGGATTGACCTTACCCAAAAATTCCTGTTACGTCTGAAAGTAGAAACTCGTCCGGTTACAACGGTATGTGTATTTTTTCCCTAGGCCATTCTGGTTAAGCGTTTGGAGCAGCAGAAGTGCGAAATATTCGTTGCCTTCTCAACCATTTCTTGTCTTCAAACTCCCATATCTCGCGAACAGATTGACCTAACCCAAAAATTCCTGCAGCGTCTGAACGTAGAAGCTCGCCCGATTACAACGGTATGTGTATTTTTTCCCCAGGCCATTCTGGTTAAGCGTTTGGGGCAGCAGAAGTGCGAAAAATTTGCCGCCTTCTCAACCATTTCTTAGCTTCAAACTCCCATATCTCGCGAACGGATTGACCTAACCCAAAAATACCTATTGCATCTGAAAGTAGAAACTCTCCCGATTACAACGGTATGTGTATTTTTTCCCTAGGCCATTCTGGTTAAGCGGTTGGAGCAGCAGACGTGCGAAATATTTGTTGCGTTCTCAACCATTTCTTGGCTTCAAACTCCCATATCTCGCGAACAGATTGACCTAACCCAAAAATTGCTGCTGTGTCTGAAAGTAGAAACTCGTCCCCTTACAACGGAATGTGTATTTTTTCCCTAGGCCATTCTGGTTAAGCGTTTGGAGCAGCAGAAGTGCAAAAAATTTGTTGCCTTCTCAATCATTTCTTAGCTTCAAACTCCCATATCTCGCGTCGGATTGACCTAACCCAAAAATACCTATTGCATCCGAAAGTAGAAACTCGCCCGATTACAACGGTTTGTGTATTTTTTCCCTAGGCCATTCTGGTTAAGCGTTTGGAGCAGCAGAAGTGCGAAATAATAGTTGCCTTCTCAACCATCTCTTGGCTACAAGCTCCCATATCTCGCGAACAGATTGACCTAACCCAAAAATTCCTGCTGCGTCTAAAAGTAGAAACTCGCCCGATTACAACGGTATGTGTATTCTTTCCCTAGGCCATTCTGGTTAAGCGTTTGGAGCAGCAGAATTGCGAAATATTTGTTGCCTTCTCAACCATTTCTTGGCGTCAAACACCCATATCTCGCGAACAGTTTGACCTAACCCAAAAATTCCTGCAGCGTCTGAACGTAGAAACTCGCCCGATTACAACGGTATGCGTATTTTTTCCCCAGGCGATTCTGGTTAAGCGTTTGGAGCAGCAGAATTGCAAAAAATGTGTTGTCTTGTCAACGATTTCTTACCTTCAAAGTCCCATATCGCGCGAACGGATTGACCTAACCATAAAATTCCTATTGCATCTGAAAGTAGAAACTCGCCCGATTAGAAAGGTATGCGTATTTTTTCCTAGGCCTTTCTGGTTAAGCGAATGGAGCAGCAGAATTGCGAAAAATTTGTGGCCTTGTCAACCATTTCTTAGCTTCAATGTCCCATATCTCGCGAACGGATTGACCAAACACAAAAATTTCTGCTGCGTCTGAAAGTAGAAACTCTTACGACTACAACGGTATGTGCATTTTCTCCCTACGCCTTTCTGATTAAGCGTTTCGAGCACCAGAAATGCCCAAAATTTGTTGCCTTCTCAAACATTTCTTAGCTTCAAACTCCCGTATTTCGCAAACGGATTGACCAAACCCAAAAAATTCCTGCTGCGTCTGAAAGTAGAAACTCGCTCGATTAGAATGGTATGTGTATTTTTTCCTAGGCCATTCTGGTTAAGCGACTGGAGCAGCAGAAGTGCGAAAAATTTGTTGTTTTCTCAACTATTTCTTAGCTTCAAACTCCCATATCTCGCGCACGGATTGACCAAACCCAAAAATTCCTGTTGCGTCTGAAAGTAGAAACTCGTCCGGTTACAACGGTATGTGTATTTTTTCCCTAGGCCATTTTGGTTAAGCGTTTGGAGCAGCAGAATTGCGAAAAATTTGTTGTCTGCTCAACCATTTCTTAGTTTCAAACTCCCATATCTCGCAAACGGATTGACCAAACACAAAAATTCCTGCTGCGTCTGAAAGAACAAACTAGCCCGATTACAACGATATGTGTATTTTTTCCTAGGCAATTCTGGTTAAGCGACTGGAGAAGCAGAAATGCGAAAAATTTGTTGCCTTCTGAATCATTTCTTAGCTTCAAACTCCCATATCTCGCAAACGGATTGACCAAACACAAAAATTCCTGCTGCGTCTGAAAGAACAAACTCGCCCGATTACAACGATATGTGTATTTTTTCCCCAGGCCATTGTTGTTAAGCTTTTGGAGCAGCAGAATTGCGCAATGTTTGTTGCCTTCTCAACCATTTCTTAGCTTAAACTACCATATCTCGCGAACTGATTGACCAAACCCAAGAATTTCTATAGCATCTGAAAGTAGAAACTCGCCCGATTACAACGGTATGTGTATTTTTTCCCTAGGCCATTCTGGTTAAGCGTTTGGAGCAGCAGAATTGCGAAAAATTTGTTGTCTTCTCAACTATTTCTTAGCTTCAAACTCCCATATCTCGCGAACGGATTGACCAAACCCAGAAATTCCTGCTGCGTCTGAAAGCAGAAGCTGGCTCGATTACAACGGTATGGCTTTTATCCCGCTAGGCCATTCTGGTTAAGCGTTTGGAGCAACAGAAGTGTGAAAAATTTGTTGCCTTCTCAATCATTCCTTCGCTTCAAACTCCCATATCTCGCGAACTGATTGACCTAACCCTAAAATTCCTACTGCATCTGAAAGTAGAAAATCGCCCGATTAGAACGGCATGCGTATTTTTTCCCTAGGCCATTCTGGTTAAGCGTTTGGAGCAGCAGAATTGCGAAAAATTTGTTTTCTTCTCAACCATTTCTTAGCTTCAAACTCCCATATCTCGCGAACGGATTGACCTAACCCAAAAATTCCTATGGCATCTGAAAGTAGAATGTCGCTCGATTACAACGGTATGGGTATTTTATCCCTAGTACATTCTGGTTAAGCGTTTGGAGCAGCAGAAGTGCGAAAAATTTGTTGCCTTCTCAATCATTTCTTAGCTTCAAACTCCCATATCTCGCGAACGGAATGACCTAACCCAAAAATTCCTATTGCATCTGAAAGTAGAAACTCGCCCGATTACAACGGTATGTGTATTTTTTCCCCAGGCCATTCTGGTTAAGCGACTGGAGCAGCAGAATTGCGAAATATTTGTCGCCTTCTCAACCATTTCTCAGCTTCAAACTCCCATATCTCGCGAACGGATTGACCAAACCCAAAAGTTCCTATTGCATCTGAAAGTAGAAACTCGCCCGATCACAACGGTACGTGTTTTTTTCCCCGTAGGCCATAATGGTTAAGCGACTGGAGCAGCAGAAGTGCAAAAAATTTGTTGTCTTGTCAACCATTTCTTAGCTTCAAACTCCCATATCTCGCTAACGGATTGACCAAACCCAAAAATTCCTATTGCATCTGAAAGTAGAAACTCGCCCGATTGCAACAGTTTGTGTATTTTTTACCTAGGCCACTCTGGTTAAGCGTTTGGAGCAGCAGAAGTGCGAAATATTTGTTGCCTTCTGAACCATTTCATGGCTTCAAACTCCCATATCTCGCGAACGGATTGACAGAACCCAAAAATTCCTGCTGCGTCTGAAAGTAGAAACCCGCCCGATTACAACGGTTTGTGTATTTTTTCTCTCGGCCATTCTGGTTAATCGATTGGAGCAGCAGAAGTGCGAAAAATTTGTTACCATCTCAACTATTTCTTAGCTTCAAAGTCCCATTTCTCGCGAACCGATTGACCAAACCCAAAAATTCCTGCAGCGTCTGAACGTAGAAACTCGCCCGATTACAACGGTATGTGTATTTTTTCCCCAGGCCATTCTGGTTAAGCGTTTGGAGCAGCAGAATTGCGAAAAATTTGTTGCCTTCTCCACCATTTCTTAGCTTCAAACTCCCGTATCTCGCGAACGGATTGACCTAACCCAAAAATACCTATTGCATCCGAAAGTAGAAACTCGCCCGATTACAACGGTATGTGTATTTTTTCCCTAGGCAATTATGGTTAAGCGACTGGAGAAGCAGAAATGCGAAAAATTTGTTGCCTTTTGAATCATTTCTTAGCTTCAAACTCCCATATCTCGCGTCGGATTGACCTAACCCAAAAATCCCTATTGCATCTGAAAGTAGAATCTCGCCCGGTTACAAGGGTATGTGTATTTTTTCCCTAGGCCATTCTGGTTAAGCGTTTGGAGCAGCAGAATTGCGAAAAATTTGTTGCCTTCTCCACCATTTCTTAGCTTCAAACTCCCGTATCTCGCGAACGGATTGACCTAACCCAAAAATACCTATTGCATCTGAAAGTAGAAACTCGCCCGATTACAACGGTATGTGTATTTCCCCCCTAGGACATTCTGGTTAAGCGACTGGAGCAGCAGAAGTGCAAAAAATTTGTTGCCTTCTCAATCATTTCTTAGCTTCAAACTCCCATATCTCGCGAACGGAATGACCTAACCCAAAAATTCCTATTGCATCTGAAAGTAGAAACTCGCCCGATTACAACGGTATGTGTATTTTTTCCCCAGGCCATTCTGGTTAAGCGACTGGAGCAGCAGAATTGCTAAAAATTTGTTGCCTTCTCAACCATTTCTCAGCTTCAAACTCCCATATCTCGGGAACGGATCGACATAACCCAAAAATTCCTATTGCGTCTGAAAGTAGAAACTCGTCCTCTTACAACGGTATGTTTATTTTTTCCCTATGCCATTCTGGTTAAGCGTTTGGAGCAACAGAAGTGCGAAAAATTTGTTGCCTTCTCAACCATTCCTTAGCTTCAAACTCCCATATCTCGCGAACGGATTGACCAAACCCAAAAATTCCTATTGCATCTGAAAGTAGAAACTCGCCCGATTACAACGGTTTGTGTATTTTTTCCCTAGGCCATTCTGGTTAAGCGTTTGGAGCAGCAGAAGTGCGATAAATTTGCCGCCTTCTCAACCATTTCTTAGCTTCAAACTCCCATATCTCGCGAACGGATTGACCAAACCCAAAAATTCCTATTGCGTCTGAAAGTAGAAACTCGTCCTCTTACAACGGTATGTTTATTTTTTCCCTATGCCATTCTGGTTAAGCGACTGGAGCAACAGAAGTGCGAAAAATTTGTTGTCTTCTCAATCATTTCTTAGCTTCAAACTCCCATATCTCGTGAACGGATTGACCTTACCCAAAAATTCCTGTTACGTCTGAAAGTAGAAACTCGTCCGGTTACAACGGTATGTGTATTTTTTCCCTAGGCCATTCTGGTTAAGCGTTTGGAGCAGCAGAAGTGCGAAATATTCGTTGCCTTCTCAACCATTTCTTGTCTTCAAACTCCCATATCTCGCGAACAGATTGACCTAACCCAAAAATTCCTGCAGCGTCTGAACGTAGAAGCTCGCCCGATTACAACGGTATGTGTATTTTTTCCCCAGGCCATTCTGGTTAAGCGTTTGGGGCAGCAGAAGTGCGAAAAATTTGCCGCCTTCTCAACCATTTCTTAGCTTCAAACTCCCATATCTCGCGAACGGATTGACCTAACCCAAAAATACCTATTGCATCTGAAAGTAGAAACTCTCCCGATTACAACGGTATGTGTATTTTTTCCCTAGGCCATTCTGGTTAAGCGATTGGAGCATCAGAAGTGCGAAAAATTTGTTACCTTCTCAACCATTTCTTAGCTTCAAACTCCCGTATCTCGCGAACGGATTGACCTAACCCAAAAATACCTATTGCATCCGAAAGTAGAAACTCGCCCGATTACAACGGTTTGTGTATTTTTTCCCTAGGCCATTTTGGTTAAGCGGTTGGAGCAACAGAAGTGCAAAAAATTTGTTGTCTTGTCAACCATTTCTTAGCTTCAAAGTCCCATATCTCGCGATCGGATTGACCAAACTCAGAAATTCCTTCTGCGTCTGAAAGTTGAAACTCGCTCGATTACAACGGTATGTGTATTTTTTCCCTAGGCCATTCTGGTTAAGTGTTTGGAGCAACAGAAGTGCGAAAAATTTGTTGCCTTCTCAACCATTTCTTAGCTTCAAACTCCCGTATCTCGCGAACGGATTGACCTAACCCAAAAATTCCTGCAGCGTCTGAAAGTAGAAACTCGTCCGGTTACAACGGTATGTGTATTTTTTCCCTAGGCCATTCTGGTTAAGCGGTTGGAGCAGCAGACGTGCGAAATATTTGTTGCGTTCTCAACCATTTCTTGGCTTCAAACTCCCATATCTCGCGAACAGATTGACCTAACCCAAAAATTGCTGCTGTGTCTGAAAGTAGAAACTCGTCCCCTTACAACGGAATGTGTATTTTTTCCCTAGGCCATTCTGGTTAAGCGTTTGGAGCAGCAGAAGTGCAAAAAATTTGTTGCCTTCTCAATCATTTCTTAGCTTCAAACTCCCATATCTCGCGTCGGATTGACCTAACCCAAAAATACCTATTGCATCCGAAAGTAGAAACTCGCCCGATTACAACGGTTTGTGTATTTTTTCCCTAGGCCATTCTGGTTAAGTGTTTGGAGCAACAGAAGTGCGAAAAATTTGTTGCCTTCTCAACCATTTCTTAGCTTCAAACTCCCGTATCTCGCGAACGGATTGACCTAACCCATAAATTCCTGCAGCGTCTGAAGGTAGAAACTCGTCCCCTTTCAACGGTATGTGTATTTTTTACCTAGGCTATTCTGGTTAAGCGTTTGGAGCAGCAGAAGTGCAAAATATTTATGGCCTTCTCAACCATTTCTTGGCTTCAAACTCCCATATCTCGCGAACAGATCCACTTAACCCAAAAATTCCTGCTGCGTCTGAAAGTAGAAACTCGCTCGATTACAACGGTATGTGTATATTATTTCCCTAGGCCATTCTAGTTAAGCGTTTGGAGCAGCAGAAGTGCGAAAAATTTGTCGCCTTCTCAACCATTTCTTAGCTTCAAACTCCCATATCTCGCGAACGGATTGACCAAACCCAAAAATTCCTATTGCATCTGAAAGTAGAAACTCGCCCGATTACAACGGTATGTGTATTTCCCCCCTAGGACATTCTGGTTAAGCGACTGGAGCAGCAGAAGTGCGAAAAATTTGATGCCTTCTCAACCATTTCTTAGCTTTAAACTCCCATATCTCACGAACGGATCGACATAACCCAGAAATTCCTATTGCGTCTGAAAGTAGAAACTCGTCCTCTTACAACGGTATGTTTATTTCTTCCCTAGGCCATTCTGGTTAAGCGTTTGGAGCAGCAGAAGTGCGAAATAATAGTTGCCTTCTCAACCATCTCTTGGCTACAAGCTCCCATATCTCGCGAACAGATTGACCTAACCCAAAAATTCCTGCTGCGTCTAAAAGTAGAAACTCGCCCGATTACAACGGTATGTGTATTCTTTCCCTAGGCCATTCTGGTTAAGCGTTTGGAGCAGCAGAATTGCGAAATATTTGTTGCCTTCTCAACCATTTCTTGGCGTCAAACACCCATATCTCGCGAACAGTTTGACCTAACCCAAAAATTCCTGCAGCGTCTGAACGTAGAAACTCGCCCGATTACAACGGTATGCGTATTTTTTCCCCAGGCGATTCTGGTTAAGCGTTTGGAGCAGCAGAATTGCAAAAAATGTGTTGTCTTGTCAACGATTTCTTACCTTCAAAGTCCCATATCGCGCGAACGGATTGACCTAACCATAAAATTCCTATTGCATCTGAAAGTAGAAACTCGCCCGATTAGAAAGGTATGCGTATTTTTTCCTAGGCCTTTCTGGTTAAGCGAATGGAGCAGCAGAATTGCGAAAAATTTGTGGCCTTGTCAACCATTTCTTAGCTTCAATGTCCCATATCTCGCGAACGGATTGACCAAACACAAAAATTTCTGCTGCGTCTGAAAGTAGAAACTCTTACGACTACAACGGTATGTGCATTTTCTCCCTACGCCTTTCTGATTAAGCGTTTCGAGCACCAGAAATGCCCAAAATTTGTTGCCTTCTCAAACATTTCTTAGCTTCAAACTCCCGTATTTCGCAAACGGATTGACCAAACCCAAAAAATTCCTGCTGCGTCTGAAAGTAGAAACTCGCTCGATTAGAATGGTATGTGTATTTTTTCCTAGGCCATTCTGGTTAAGCGACTGGAGCAGCAGAAGTGCGAAAAATTTGTTGTTTTCTCAACTATTTCTTAGCTTCAAACTCCCATATCTCGCGCACGGATTGACCAAACCCAAAAATTCCTGTTGCGTCTGAAAGTAGAAACTCGTCCGGTTACAACGGTATGTGTATTTTTTCCCTAGGCCATTTTGGTTAAGCGTTTGGAGCAGCAGAATTGCGAAAAATTTGTTGTCTGCTCAACCATTTCTTAGTTTCAAACTCCCATATCTCGCAAACGGATTGACCAAACACAAAAATTCCTGCTGCGTCTGAAAGAACAAACTAGCCCGATTACAACGATATGTGTATTTTTTCCTAGGCAATTCTGGTTAAGCGACTGGAGAAGCAGAAATGCGAAAAATTTGTTGCCTTCTGAATCATTTCTTAGCTTCAAACTCCCATATCTCGCAAACGGATTGACCAAACACAAAAATTCCTGCTGCGTCTGAAAGAACAAACTCGCCCGATTACAACGATATGTGTATTTTTTCCCCAGGCCATTGTTGTTAAGCTTTTGGAGCAGCAGAATTGCGCAATGTTTGTTGCCTTCTCAACCATTTCTTAGCTTAAACTACCATATCTCGCGAACTGATTGACCAAACCCAAGAATTTCTATAGCATCTGAAAGTAGAAACTCGCCCGATTACAACGGTATGTGTATTTTTTCCCTAGGCCATTCTGGTTAAGCGTTTGGAGCAGCAGAATTGCGAAAAATTTGTTGTCTTCTCAACTATTTCTTAGCTTCAAACTCCCATATCTCGCGAACGGATTGACCAAACCCAGAAATTCCTGCTGCGTCTGAAAGCAGAAGCTGGCTCGATTACAACGGTATGGCTTTTATCCCGCTAGGCCATTCTGGTTAAGCGTTTGGAGCAACAGAAGTGTGAAAAATTTGTTGCCTTCTCAATCATTCCTTCGCTTCAAACTCCCATATCTCGCGAACTGATTGACCTAACCCTAAAATTCCTACTGCATCTGAAAGTAGAAAATCGCCCGATTAGAACGGCATGCGTATTTTTTCCCTAGGCCATTCTGGTTAAGCGTTTGGAGCAGCAGAATTGCGAAAAATTTGTTTTCTTCTCAACCATTTCTTAGCTTCAAACTCCCATATCTCGCGAACGGATTGACCTAACCCAAAAATTCCTATGGCATCTGAAAGTAGAATGTCGCTCGATTACAACGGTATGGGTATTTTATCCCTAGTACATTCTGGTTAAGCGTTTGGAGCAGCAGAAGTGCGAAAAATTTGTTGTCTTCTCAACTATTTCTTAGCTTCAAACTCCCATATCTCGCGAGCGGATTGACCAACCCCAAAAATTCCTGTTGCGCCTGTAAGTAGAAGCTAGCCCGATCACAACGGTATGTGCATTTTTTCCCTAGGCCATTCTGGTTAAGCGTTTGGAGCAGCAGAAGTGCGCAAAATTTGTTGTCTCCTCAACCATTTCTAAGCTTCAAACTCCCATATCTCGCAAACCGATACACCAAGCCCAAAAATTCCTGCTGCGTCTGAAAGCAGAAACTCGTACGATTACAACGGTATGTGTATTTTTTCCCTAGGCCGTTCTGGTTAAGCGTTTGGAGCAGCAGAATTGCGAAAAATTTTTTGCCTTGTCAACCATTTCTTGGCTTCAAACTCCCATATCTCGCGAACAGATTGGCCTAACCCAAAAATTCATGCTGCGCCAGAAAGCAGAAACTCGCCCGATTACAACGGTATGTGTATTTGTCCCCAAGGCCATTCTGGTTAAGCAACTGGAGCAGCAGAATTGCGAAAAATTTGTTGTCTTGTTAACGATTTCTTAGCTTCAAAGTCCCATATCGCGCGAACGGGTTGACCTAACCCTAAAATTCCTATTGCATCTGAAAGCAGAAACTCGCCCGATTACAACGGTATGTGTATTTTTTCCCTACGGCATTCTGGTTAAGCTTTTGGAGCACCAGAAGTGCGAAAAATTTTTTGTCATCTCAACTATTTCTTAGCTTCAAACTCCCATATCTCGCGCACGGTTTGACCATACCCGAAAATTCCTATTGCATCTGAAAATAGAAACTCGCCCGATTACAACGGTATGTGTATTTTTCCCCTAGGCCGTTCTGGTTAAGCGACTGGAGCAGCAAAATTGCGAAAAATTTGTGGCCTTGTCAACCATTTCTTAGCTTCAAAGTCCCATATCTCGCGAACGGATTGACCAAACCCAAAAATTCCTGTTGCGTCTGAAAGTAGAAACTCGTCCGGTTACAACGGTATGAGCATTTTTTCCCTAGGCCATTCTGGTTAAGCGTTTGGAGCAGCAGAATTGCGAAAAATTTGTTGTTTTCTCAACCATTTCTTAGTTTCAAACTCCCATATCTCGCAAACGGATTGACCAAACACAAAAATTCCTACTGTGTCTGAAAGAACAAACTCGCCCGATTACGACGATATGTATATTTTTTCCCTAGGCCATTCTGGTTAAGCGTTTGGAGCAACAGAGATTCGAAAAATTTGTTGCCTTCTCAATCATTGCTTAGCTTCAAACTCCCATATCTCGCGAACGGATTGACCAAACCCAAGAATTTCTATAGCATCTGAAAGTAGAAACTCGCCCGATTACAACGGTATGTATATTTTTTCCCTACGGCATTCTGGTTAAGCTTTTGGAGCACCAGAAGTGCGCAATATTTGTTGTCTTCTCAACCATTTCTTAGCTTCAAACTCCCATATCTCGCGAACGGATTGACCAAACCCAAAAATTCCTGCTGTGTCTGAAAGTAGAAACTTGCCCGATTACAACGGTATGTGTATTTTTTCCCTAGGCCATTCTGGTTAAGCGACTGGAGCAGCAGAATTGCAAAAAATTTGTTGTTTTGCCAACCATTCCTTAGCTTCAATGTCCCATATCTCGCGAACGGATTGACCAAACCCAGAA
This sequence comes from Ptiloglossa arizonensis, assembly GCF_051014685.1. Lineage (NCBI taxonomy): Eukaryota > Metazoa > Arthropoda > Insecta > Hymenoptera > Colletidae > Ptiloglossa > Ptiloglossa arizonensis. Next base: position 311,671 of record NW_027478808.1, read on the forward strand.
ATTCCTGCTGCGTCTGAAAGTAGAAACTCGCTAGATTACAACGGTATGGGTATTATCCCGCTAGGCCATTCTGGTTAAACGTTTGGAGCAACAGAAGTGTGAAAAAGCCTTCTCAATCATTCCTTAGCTTCAAACTCCCATATCTCGCGAACAGATTGACCTAACCCTAAAATACCTACTGTATCTGAAAGTAGAAACTCGCCCGATTAGAACGGTATGTGTGTTTTTTCCCGAGGCCATTCTGGTTAAGCGTTTGGAGCAAAAGTATTGCGAAAAATTTGTTGTCTTCTCAACCATTCCTTAGCTTCAAACTCCCATATCTCGCGAACGGATTGACCTAACCCAAAAATTCCTATGGCATCTGAAAGTAGAATGTCGCTCGATTACAACGGTATGGGTATTTTATCCCTAGTACATTCTGGTTAAGCGTTTGGAGCAGCAGAAGTGCGAAAAATATGTTGTCTTCTCAACTATTTCTTAGCTTCAAACTCCCATATCTCGCGAACGGATTGAACTAACCAAAAAATTCCTATTGCATCTGAAGGTAGAAATCTCGCCCGATTACAACGGTATGTGTATTTTTTCCTAGGCCATTCTGGTTAAGCGACTGGAGCAGCAGAAGTGTGAAAAATTTGTTCTCTTCTCAACTATTTCTTAGCTTCAAACTCCCATATCTCGCGAACGGATTGAGCAAACCCAAAAATTCCTTCTGCGTTTGAAAGTAGAAACTCGCCCGATTACAACGGTATGTGTATTTTTTCCCTAAGCCATTCTGGTTAAGCGATTGGAGCAGCAGACGTGCGAAAAATTTGTTCTCTTGTCAACCATTTCTTGGCTTCAAACTCCCATATCTCGCGAACAGATTGACCTAACCCAAAAATTCCTGCTGCGCCTGAAAGTAGAAAGTCGCCCGATTACAACGGTATGTGTATTTTTGCCCTGGGCCATTCTGGTTAAGCGTTTAGAGCAGCAGAATTGCGAAATATTAGTTGCCTTCTCAACCATTTCTTGGCTTCAAACTCCCATATCTCGCGAACAGATTGACCTAACCCAAAAATTCCTGCTGCGTTTGAAAGTAGAAACTCGCCCGATTACGACGGTATGTGTATTTTTTCCCTAGGCCATTCTGGTTAAGCGTTGGGAGCAGCAGAAATGCGAAAAATTTGTTGTCTTCTCAACCATTTCTTAGCTTCAAACTCCCATATGTCGCGAACGGATTGACCTAACCCAAAAATTCCTATTGCATCTGAAAGTAGAAACTCGACCGATTACAACGGTACGTGTATTTTTCCCATAGGCCATTCTGTTTAAACGTTTGGAGCAGCAGAAGTGCGAAAAATTCGTTGCCTTCTCAACCATTTCTTGGCTTTAAACTCCCATATCTCGCAAACAGATTGACCTAACCCAAAAATTCCTGCTGCGTCTGAAAGTAGAAACTCGCCCGATTACAACGGTATGCGTATTTTTCCCATAGGCCATTCTGGTTAAGCGTTTGGAGCAGCAGAAGTGCGAAAAATTTGTTGTCTTCTCAACCATTTCTTAGCTTCAAACTCCCATATGTCGCGAACGGATTGACCTAACCCAAAAATTCCTATTGCATCTGAAAGTAGAAACTCGCCCGATTACAACGGTACGTGTACTTTTCCCATAGGCCATTCTGTTTAAACGTTTGGAGCAGCAGAAGTGCGAAAAATTTGTTGTCTTCTCAACCATTTCTTAGCTTCAAACTCCCATATCTCGCGAACGGATTGACCTAACCCAAAAATTCCTGCTGCGTTTGAAAGTAGAAACTCGCCCGATTACGACGGTATGTGTATTTTTTCCCTAGGCCATTCTGGTTAAGCGTTGGGAGCAGCAGAAATGCGAAAAATTTGTTGTCTTCTCAACCATTTCTTAGCTTCAAACTCCCATATGTCGCGAACGGATTGACCTAACCCAAAAATTCCTATTGCATCTGAAAGTAGAAACTCGCCCGATTACAACGGTACGTGTATTTTTCCCATAGGCCATTCTGTTTAAACGTTTGGAGCAGCAGAAGTGCGAAAAATTTGTTGTCTTCTCAACTATTTCTTAGCTTCAGAGTCTCATATCTCGCAAACGGATAGACCAAACCCAGAAATTCCTGCTGCGTATGAAAGGAGGAACTTGCCCGATTACAACGGTATGTGTATTTTTTCCCTAGGCCAATCTGGTTAACCGATTTGAGCAGCAGAAGTGCGAAAAATTTGTTGGCTTCTCAACTATTTCTTAGCTTCAAACTCCCATATCTCGCGAACGGATTGAGCAAACCCAAAAATTCCTGCTGCGTCTGAAAGTTGAAACTCGACCGATTACAACGGTATGTGTGTATCTCCCCTAGGCCATCCTGGTTACGCGATTGGAGCAGCAGAAGTGCGATAAATTTGTTGTCTTCTCAACCATTTCTTAGGTTCAAAGTCCCATACCTCGCGAACTGATTGACCTAACCCAAAAATTCCTATTGCATCTGAAAGTAGAAACTCGCACGATTACAACGGTATGTGTATTTTTCCCCTAGGCCATTCTGGTTAAGCGACTGGAGCAGCAGAAGAACAAAAAATTTGTTGTCTTGTCAACCATTTCTTAGCTTCAAACTCCCATATCTCGCGAACGGATTGACCGAACCCAAAAATTCCTATTGCATCTGAAAGTAGAAACTCGCCCGATTACAACGGTATGTGTATTTTGTCCCTAGGCCAATCTAGTTAAGCGATTGGAGCAGCAGAAGTGCGAAAAATTTGTTGCCTTCTCAACCATTTCTTAGCTTCAAACTCCCGTATCTCGCGAACGGATTGAGCAAACCCAAAAATTCCTGCTGCGTATGAAAGTAGAAACTCGCCCGATTACAACGGTATGTGTATTTTCTCCCTGGGCCATTCTGGTTAAGCGTTTGGAGCAGCAGAATTGCGAAATATTTGTTGCCTTCTCAACCATTTCTTGGCTTCAAACTCCCATATCTCGCGAACAGATTGACTTAACCCTAAAATTCCTATTGCATCTGAAAGAAGAAACTCGTCCGATTGCAACGGTATGTGTATTTTTCCCCTAGGCCATTGTGGTTAAGCGTTTGGAGCAGCAGAATTGCAAAAAATTTGTTGTCTTCTAAACCATTTCTTAGCTTCAAAGTCCCATATCTCGCGAACGGATAGACCAAACCCAGAAATTCCTGCTGCGTATGAAAGTAGAAACTCGCCCGATTACAACGGTATGTGTATTTTCTCCCTAGGCCAATCTGGTTAAGCGATTGGAGCAGCAGAATTGCGAAATATTTGTTGCCTTCTCAACCATTTCTTGGCTTCAAACTCCCATATCTCGCGAACAGATTGACCTAACCCAAAAATTCCTGCTGCGTCTGAAAGTACAAAGTCGCCCGATTACAACGGTATGTGTATTTTTTCCCTGGGCCATTCTGGTTAAGCGTTTGGAGCAGCAGAAGTGCGAAAAATTTGTTGCCTTCTCAACCATTTCTTAGCTTCAAACTCCCATATGTCGCGAACGGATTGACCTAACCCAAAAATTCCTATTGCATCTGAAAGTAGAAACTCGCCCGATTACAACGGTACGTGTACTTTTCCCATAGGCCATTCTGTTTAAACGTTTGGAGCAGCAGAAGTGCGAAAAATTTGTTGTCTTCTCAACCATTTCTTAGCTTCAAACTCCCATATGTCGCGAACGGATTGACGTAACCCAAAAATTCCTATTGCATCTGAAAGTAGAAACTCGCCCGATTACAACGGTACGTGTATTTTTCCCATAGGCCATTCTGTTTAAACGTTTGGAGCAGCAGAAGTGCGAAAAATTTGTTGTCTTCTCAACTATTTCTTAGCTTCAGAGTCCCATATCTCGCGAACGGATTGAGCAAACCCAAAAATTCCTGCTGCGTCTGAAAGTTGAAACTCGACCGATTACAACGGTATGTGTGTATCTCCCCTAGGCCATCCTGGTTACGCGATTGGAGCAGCAGAAGTGCGAAAAATTTGTTGTCTTCTCAACCATTTCTTAGGTTCAAAGTCCCATACCTCGCAAACTGATTGACCTAACCCAAAAATTCCTATTGCATCTGAAAGTAGAAACTCGCGCGATTACAACGGTATGTGTATTTTTCCCCTAGGCCATTCTGGTTAAGCGACTGGAGCAGCAGAAGAACAAAAAATTTGTTGTCTTGTCAACCATTTCTTAGCTTCAAAGTCCCATATCTCGCGAACGGATTGACCAAACACAGAAATTCCTGCTGCGTCTGAAAGTACAAACTCGCTCGATTACAACGGTATTTGTATTTCTTCCCTAGGCCATTCTGGTTAAGCGTTTGGAGCAACAGAAGTGCGAAAAATTTGTTGCCTTTTCAACCATTTCTTAGCTTCAAACTCCCGTATCTCGCGAACGGATTGACCTAACCCAAAAATTCCTATTGCGTCTGAAAGTAGATACTTGTCCGGTTACAACGGTATGTGTATTTTTTCCCTAGGCCATTCTGGTTAAGTGGTTGGAGCAGCAGAAGTGCGAAATATTTTTGCCTTCTCAACCATTTCTTGGCTTCAAAGTCCCATATCTCGCGAACAGATAGACCTAACCCAAAAATTCCTGCTGCGTCTGAAAGTAGGAACTCGTCCGGTTACAACGGTATGTGTATATTTCCCCTAGGCCATTCTGGTTAAGCGTTGGGAGCAGCAGAAGCGCGAAAAATTTGTTGTCATGTCAACCATTTCTTAGCTTCAAAGTACCATATCTCGCGAGCGGATTGACCAAACCCAGAAATTCCTGCTGCGTCTGAAAGTAGAAACTCGCCCGATTACAACGGTATGTGTATTCTCCCCCTAGGCCATTCTGCTTAGCGACTGGAACAGCAGAAGTGCAAAAAATTTGTTGTCTTGTCAACCACTTCTTAGCTTCAAAGTTCCATATCTCCTGAACGGATTGACCAACCCCCAAAATTCCTGCAGCGCCTGAAACTAGAAACTCGCCCGATTACAACGGTATGTGTGTTTCTTCACCAGGCCATTCTGGTTAAGCGTTTGGAGCAGCAGAAGTGCGAAAAATTTGTTGCCTTCTCAACCATTTCTTAGCTTCAAACTCCCATATCTCGCGAACGGATTGACCAAACCCAAAAATTCCTGCTGTGTCTGAAAGTAGAAACTTGCCCAATTACAACGGTATGTGTATTTTTTCCCTAGGCCATTCTGGTTAAGCGACTGGAGCAGCAGAATTGCAAAAAATTTGTTGTTTTGCCAACCATTCCTTAGCTTCAATGTCCCATATCTCGCGAACGGATTGACCAAACCCAGAAATTCCTGCTGCGTCTGAAAGTGGAAACTCGCTCGATTACAACGGTATGGGTATTATCCCGCTAGGCCATTCTGGTTAAGCGTTTGGAGCAACAGAAGTGTGAAAAAGCCTTCTCAATCATTCCTTAGTTTCAAACTCCCATATCTCGCGAACAGATTGACCTAACCCTAAAATTCCTACTGCATCTGAAAGTAGAAACTCGCCCGATTAAAACGGTATGTGTGTTTTTTCCCGAGGCCATTCTGGTTAAGCGTTTGGAGCAAAAGAATTGCGAAAAATTTGTTGTCTTCTCAACCATTCCTTAGCTTCAAACTCCCATATCTCGCGAACGGATTGACCTAACCCAAAAATTCCTATGGCATCTGAAAGTAGAATGTCGCTCGATTACAACGGTATGTGTATTTTATCCCTAGTACATTCTGGTTAAGCGTTTGGAGCAGCAGAAGTGCGAAAAATATGTTGTCTTCTCAACTATTTCTTAGCTTCAAACTCCCATATCTCGCGTACGGATTGACCAAACCCAAAAATTCCTGCTGCGTCTGAAAGTAGAAACTCGCCCGATTACAACGGTATGTGTATTTTTCCTCTAGGCCATTCTGGTCAAGCGTTTGAAGCAGCAGAAGTGCGACAAATTTGTTGCCTTCTCAACCATTTCTTAGCTTCAAACTCCCATATCTCGCGAACAGATTGACCTATCCCAAAAATTCCTGCTGCGTCTGAAAGTAGAAACTTGCCCGATTACAACGGTATGTGTATTTTTTCCCTAGGCCAATCTGGTTAAGCGATTGGAGCAGCAGATGTGCGAAAAATTTGTTGCGTTCTCAACTATTTCTTAGCTTCAAACTCCCATATCTCGCGAACGGATTGAGCAAACCCAAAAATTCATGTTGCGTCTGAAAGTAGAAACTCGTCCGGTTACAACGGTATGTGTATTTTTTCCCTAGGCCATTCTGGTTAAGCGTTCGGAGCAGCAGAAGTGCGAAAAATTTGTTGTCTTCTCATCCATTTCTTAGCTTCAAACTCCCATATCTCGCGAACGGATTGACCCAACCCAAAAATTCCTATTGCATCTGAAGGTAGAAACTCGCCCGATTACAACGGTATGTGTATTTTTCCCCTAGGCCATTCTGGTTAAGCGTTTGGAGCAGCAGAATTGCGAAAAATTTGTTGCCTTCTCAACTATTTCTTAGCTTCAAACTCCCATATCTCGCGAGCGGATTGACCAAACACAGAAATTCCTGCTGCGTCTGAAAGTAGAAACTCGCTCGATTACAACGGTATGTGTATTTTTCCCCTAGGCCATTCTGGTTAATCGACTGGAGCAGCAGAATTGCAAAAAGTTTGTTGTTTTGTCAACCATTTCTTAGCTTCAATGTCCCATATCTCGCGAACGGATTGCCCAAACCCAGAAATTCCTGCTGCGTCTGAAAGTAGAAACTCGCCCGATTACAACGGTATGTGTATTTTTTCCCTAGGCCATTGTGGTTAAGCGTTTGGAGCAGCAGAATTGCGAAATATTTGTTGCCTTCTCAACCATTTCTTGGCTTCAAACTCCCATATCTCGCGAACAGATTGACCTAACCCAAAAATTCCTCCTGCGTCTGAAAGTAGAAAGTCGCCCGATTACAACGGTATGTGTATTTTTGCCCTGGGCCATTCTGGTTAAGCGTTTGGAGCAGCCGAATTGCGAAATATTAGTTGCCTTCTCAACCATTTCTTGGCTTCAAACTCCCATATCTCGCGAACGGATTGACCTAACCCAAAAATTCCTGCTGCGTTTGAAAGTAGAAACTCGCCCGATTACGACGGTATGTGTATTTTTTCCCTAGGCCATTCTGGTTAAGCGTTTGGAGCAGCAGAAATGCGAAAAATTTGTTGTCTTCTCAACCATTTCTTAGCTTCAAACTCCCATATGTCGCGAACGGATTGACCTAACCCAAAAATTCCTATTGCATCTGAAAGTAGAAACTCGACCGATTACAACGGTACGTGTATTTTTCCCATAGGCCATTCTGTTTAAACGTTTGGAGCAGCAGAAGTGCGAAAAATTCGTTGCCTTCTCAACCATTTCTTGGCTTTAAACTCCCATATCTCGCAAACAGATTGACCTAACCCAAAAATTCCTGCTGCGTCTGAAAGTAGAAACTCGCCCGATTACAACGGTATGCGTATTTTTCCCATAGGCCATTCTGGTTAAGCGTTTGGAGCAGCAGAAGTGCGAAAAATTTGTTGTCTTCTCAACCATTTCTTAGCTTCAAACTCCCATATGTCGCGAACGGATTGACCTAACCCAAAAATTCCTATTGCATCTGAAAGTAGAAACTCGCCCGATTACAACGGTACGTGTATTTTTCCCATAGGCCATTCTGTTTAAACGTTTGGAGCAGCAGAAGTGCGAAAAATTTGTTGTCTTCTCAACTATTTCTTAGCTTCAGAGTCTCATATCTCGCAAACGGATAGACCAAACCCAGAAATTCCTGCTGCGTATGAAAGGAGGAACTTGCCCGATTACAACGGTATGTGTATTTTTTCCCTAGGCCAATCTGGTTAACCGATTGGAGCAGCAGAAGTGCGAAAAATTTGTTGGCTTCTCAACTATTTCTTAGCTTCAAACTCCCATATCTCGCGAACGGATTGAGCAAACCCAAAAATTCCTGCTGCGTCTGAAAGTTGAAACTCGACCGATTACAACGGTATGTGTGTATCTCCCCTAGGCCATCCTGGTTACGCGATTGGAGCAGCAGAAGTGCGAAAAATTTGTTGTCTTCTCAACCATTTCTTAGGTTCAAAGTCCCATACCTCGCGAACTGATTGACCTAACCCAAAAATTCCTATTGCATCTGAAAGTAGAAACTCGCACGATTACAACGGTATGTGTATTTTTCCCCTAGGCCATTCTGGTTAAGCGACTGGAGCAGCAGAAGAACAAAAAATTTGTTGTCTTGTCAACCATTTCTTAGCTTCAAAGTCCCATATCTCGCGGACGGATTGACCTAATCCAAAAATTCCTGCTGCTTCTGAAAGTAGAAACTCGCCCGATTTCAACGGTATGTATATATTTCCCCTAGGCCATTCTGGTTAAGCGTTTGGAGCAGCAGAAGTGCGAAAAATTTGTTGTCTTCTCAACTATTTCTTAGCTTCAAACTCCCATATCTCGCGAACGGATTGACCGAACCCAAAAATTCTTATTGCATCTGAAAGTAGAAACTCGCCCGATTACAACGGTATGTGTATTTTCCCCCTAGGCCATTCTGGTTAAGCGACTGGAGCAGCAGAAGTGCAAAAAATTTGCTGTCTTGTCAACCATTTCTTGGCTTCAAAGTCCCATATCTCGCGAACGGATTGACCAAACACAGAAATTCCTGCTGCGTCTGAAAGTACAAACTCGCTCGATTACAACGGTATTTGTATTTCTTAGCTAGGCCATTCTGGTTAAGCGTTTGGAGCAACAGAAGTGCAAAAAATTTGTTGCCTTCTCAATCACTTCTTAGCTTCAAACTCCCATATCTCGCGAACAGATTGACGTAACCCAAAAATTCCTGCTGCGTCTGAAGGTAGAAACTCGCCCGATTACAACGGTATGTGTATTTTTCCCATAGGCCATTCTGGTTAAGCGTTTGGAGCAACACAGGTGCGAAAAATTTGTTGTCTTCTCAACTATTTCTTAGCTTCAAACTCCCATATCTCGCGAACGGATTGACCGAACCCAAAAATTCCTATTGCATCTGAAAGTAGAAACTCGCCCGATTACAACGGTATGTGTATTTTGTCCCTAGGCCAATCTAGTTAAGCGATTGGAGCAGCAGAAGTGCGAAAAATTTGTTGCCTTCTCAACCATTTCTTAGCTTCAAACTCCCGTATCTCGCGAACGGATTGAGCAAACCCAAAAATTCCTGCTGCGTATGAAAGTAGAAACTCGCCCGATTACAACGGTATGTGTATTTTCTCCCTGGGCCATTCTGGTTAAGCGTTTGGAGCAGCAGAATTGCGAAATATTAGTTGCCTTCTCAACCATTTCTTGGCTTCAAACTCCCATATCTCGCGAACAGATTGACCTAACCCAAAAATTCCTGCTGCGTCTGAAAGTAGAAAGTCGCCCGATTACAACGGTATGTGTATTTTTGCCCTGGGCCATTCTGGTTAAGCGTTTGGAGCAGCCGAATTGCGAAATATTAGTTGCCTTCTCAACCATTTCTTGGCTTCAAACTCCCATATCTCGCGAACGGATTGACCTAACCCAAAAATTCCTGCTGCGTTTGAAAGTAGAAACTCGCCCGATTACGACGGTATGTGTATTTTTTCCCTAGGCCATTCTGGTTAAGCGTTTGGAGCAGCAGAAATGCGAAAAATTTGTAGCCTTCTCAACCATTTCTTGGCTTCAAACTCCCATATCTCGCGAACCGATTGACCTAACCCAAAAATTCCTGCTGTGTCTGAAAGTAGAATGTCGCCCGATTACAACGGTATGTGTATTTTTTCCCTGGGCCATTCTGGTTAAGCGTTTGGAGCAGCAGAATTGCGAAATATTTGTTGCCTTCTCAACCATTTCTTGGCTTTAAACTCCCATATCTCGCAAACAGATTGACCTAACCCAAAAATTCCTGCTGCGTCTGAAAGTAGAAACTCGCCCGATTACAACGGTATGTGCATTTTTTCCCTAGGCCATTCTGTTTAAACGTTTGGAGCAGCAGAAGTGCGAAAAATTTGTTGTCTTCTCATCTATTTCTTAGCTTCAGAGTCCCATATCTCGCAAACGGATAGACCAAACCCAGAAATTCCTGCTGCGTATGAAAGGAGGAACTTCCCCGATTACAACGGTATGTGTATTTTTTCCCTAGGCCAATCTGGTTAAGCGATTGGAGCAGCAGAAGTGCGAAAAATTTGTTGCCTTCTCAACTATTTCTTAGCTTCAAACTCCCATATCTCGCGAACGGATTGAGCAAACCCAAAAATTCCTGCTGCGTCTGAAAGTAGAAACTCGACCGATTACAACGGTATGTGTGTATCTCCCCTAGGCCATCCTGGTTACGCGATTGGAGCAGCAGAATTGCGAAAAATTTGTTGCCTTCTCAACTATTTCTTAGCTTCAAACTCCCATATCTAGCGAACGGATTGAGCAAACCCAAAAATTCCTGCTGCGTCTGAAAGTAGAAACTCGCCCGATTACAACGGTATGTGTATATTTCCCCTAGGCCATCCTGGTTACGCGATTGGAGCAGCAGAAGTGCGCAAAATTTGTTGTCTTCTCAACCATTTCTTAGCTTCAAACTCCCATATGTCGCGAACGGATTGACCTAACCCAAAAATTCCTATTGCATCTGAAAGTAGGAACTCGCCCGATTACAACGGTACGTGTACTTTTCCCATAGGCCATTCTGTTTAAACGTTTGGAGCAGCAGAAGTGCGAAAAATTTGTTGTCTTCTCAACCATTTCTTAGCTTCAAACTCCCATATGTCGCGAACGGATTGACCTAACCCAAAAATTCCTATTGCATCTGATAGTAGAAACTCGCCCGATTACAACGGTACGTGTATTTTTCCCATAGGCCATTCTGTTTAAACGTTTGGAGCAGCAGAAGTGCGAAAAATTTGTTGTCTTCTCAACTATTTCTTAGCTTCAGAGTCCCATATCTCGCAAACGGATAGACCAAACCCAGAAATTCCTGCTGCGTATGAAAGGAGGAACTTGCCCGATTACAACGGTATGTGTATTTTTTCCCTAGGCCAATCTGGTTAAGCGATTGGAGCAGCAGAAGTGCGAAAAATTTGTTGCCTTCTCAACTATTTCTTAGCTTCAAACTCCCATATCTCGCGAACGGATTGAGCAAACCCAAAAATTCCTGCTGCGTCTGAAAGTTGAAACTCGACCGATTACAACGGTATGTGTGTATCACCCCTAGGCCATCCTGGTTACGCGATTGGAGCAGCAGAAGTGCGAAAAATTTGTTGTCTTCTCAACCATTTCTTAGGTTCAAAGTCCCATACCTCGCGAACTGATTGACATAACCCAAAAATTCCTATTGCATCTGAAAGTAGAAACTCGCACGATTACAACGGTATGTGTATTTTTCCCCTAGGCCATTCTGGTTAAGCGTTTGGAGCAGCAGAAGTGCGAAAAATTTGTTGTCTTCTCAACTATTTCTTAGCTTCAAAGTCCCATATCTTGCGGACGGATTGACCTAACCCAAAAATTCCTGCTGCTTCTGAAAGTAGAAACTCGCCCGATTTCAACGGTATCTATATATTTCCCCTAGGCCATTCTGGTTAAGCGTTTGGAGCAGCAGAAGTGCGAAAAATTTGTTGTCTTCTCAACTATTTCTTAGCTTCAAACTCCCATATCTCGCGAAAGGATAGATCAAACCCAGAAATTCCTGCTGCGTGCGAAAGTAGAAACTCGCCCGATTACAACGGTATGTGTATTTTTCCCTAGGCCAATCTGGTTAAGCGATTGGAGCAGCAGAAGTGCGAAAAATTTGTTGCCTTCTCAACCATTTCTTACCTTCAAACTCCCATATCTCGCGAACGGATTGACCTGACCCAAAAATTCCTATTGCGTCTGAAAGTAGGAACTCGTCCGGTTACAACGGTATGTGTATATTTCCCCTAGGCCATTCTGGTTAAGCGTTTGGAGCAGCAGAAGCGCGAAAAATTTGTTGTCTTCTCAACTATTTCTTAGCTTCAAACTCCCATATCTCGCGAACGGATTGACCGAACCCAAAAATTCTTATTGCATCTGAAAGTAGAAACTCGCCCGATTACAACGGTATGTGTATTTTCCCCCTAGGCCATTCTGGTTAAGCGACTGGAGCAGCAGAAGTGCAAAAAATTTGCTGTCTTGTCAACCATTTCTTAGCTTCAAAGTCCCATATCTCGCGAACGGATTGACCAAACACAGAAATTCCTGCTGCGACTGAAAGTACAAACTCGCTCGATTACAACGGTATTTGTATTTCTTCCCTAGGCCATTCTAGTTAAGCGTTTGGAGCAACAGAAGTGCGAAAAATTTGTTGCCTTCTCAATCACTTCTTAGCTTCAAACTCCCATATCTCGCGAACGGATTGATCTAACCCAAAAATTCCTATTGCATCTGAATGTAGAAACTCGCCCGACTACAACGGTATGTGTATTTTTCCCCTAGGCCATTCGGTTTATGCGTTTGGACCAGCAGAAGTGCGAGAAATTTGTTGCCTTCTCAACCATTTCTTAGCTTCAAACTCCCATATCTCGCGAACGGATTGACCTGACCCAAAAATTCCTATTGCGTCTGAAAGTAGAAACTCGTCCGGTTACAACGGTATGTGTATTTTTTCCCTAGGCCATTCTGGTTAAGCGTTCGGAGCAGCAGAATTGCGAAAAATTTGTTGTCGTCTCAACCATTTCTTAGCTTCAAACTCCCATATCTCGCGAACGGATTGACCTAACCCAAAAATTCCTATTGCATCTGAAGGTAGACACACGCCCGATTACAACGGTATGTGTATTTTTCCCCTAGGCCATTGTAGTTAGGCGATTGGAGCAGCAGAATTGCGAAAAATTTGTTGCCTTCTCAACCATTTCATAGCTTCAAACTCCCATATCTCGCGAACGGATTGACCTAACCCAAAAATTCTATTGCGTCTGAAAGTAGAAACTCGTCCCGTTACAACGGTATGTGAATTTTTTCCCTAGGCCAATCTGGTTAAGCGATTGGAGCAGCAGAAGTGCGAAAAATTTGTTGCCATCTCAACCATTTCTTGGCTTCAAACTCCCATATCTCGCGAACAGATTGACCTAACCCAAAAATTCCTGCTACGTCTGAAAGTAGAAACTCGCCCGATTACAACGGTATGTGTATTTTTCCCATAGGCCATTCTGGTTAAGCGTTTGGAGCAACAGAAGTGCGAAAAATTTGTTGTCTTCTCAACTATTTCTTAGCTTCAAACTCCCATATCTCGCGAACGGATTGACCGAACCCAAAAATTCCTATTGCATCTGAAAGTAGAAACTCGCCCGATTACAACGGTATGTGTATTTTGTCCCTAGGCCAATCTGGTTAAGCGATTGGAGCAGCAGAATTGCGAAAAATTTGTTGCCTTCACAACCATTTCTTAGCTTCAAACTCCCATATCTCGCGAACGGATTGACCTGACCCAAAAATTCCTATTGCGTCTGAAAGTAGAAACTCGTCCGGTTACAACGGTATGTGTATTTTTTCCCTAGGCCATTCGGTTTAAGCGTTTGGACCAGCAGAAGTGCGAAAAATTTGTTGCCTTCACAACCATTTCTTAGCTTCAAACTCCCATATCTCGCGAACGGATTGACCTGACCCAAAAATTCCTATTGCGTCTGAAAGTAGAAACTCGTCCGGTTACAACGGTATGTGTATTTTTTCCCTAGGCCATTCGGTTTAAGCGTTTGGACCAGCAGAAGTGCGAAAAATTTGTTGTCTTGTCAACCATTTCTTAGCTTCAAAGTCCCATATCTCGCGAACGGATTGACCTAACCCAAAAATTCTATTGCGTCTGAAAGTAGAAACTCGTCCCGTTACAACGGTATGTGAATTTTTTCCCTAGGCCAATCTGGTTAAGCGATTGGAGCAGCAGAAGTGCGAAAAATTTGTTGCCATCTCAACCATTTCTTGGCTTCAAACTCCCATATCTCGCGAACAGATTGACCTAACCCAAAAATTCCTGCTACGTCTGAAAGTAGAAACTCGCCCGATTACAACGGTATGTGTATTTTTCCCATAGGCCATTCTGGTTAAGCGTTTGGAGCAACAGAAGTGCGAAAAATTTGTTGTCTTCTCAACTATTTCTTAGCTTCAAACTCCCATATCTCGCGAAAGGATAGATCAAACCCAGAAATTCCTGCTGCGTGCGAAAGTAGAAACTCGCCCGATTACAACGGTATGTGTATTTTTCCCTAGGCCAATCTGGTTAAGCGATTGGAGCAGCAGAAGTGCGAAAAATTTGTTGCCTTCTCAACCATTTCTTACCTTCAAACTCCCATATCTCGCGAACGGATTGACCTGACCCAAAAATTCCTATTGCGTCTGAAAGTAGGAACTCGTCCGGTTACAACGGTATGTGTATATTTCCCCTAGGCCATTCTGGTTAAGCGTTTGGAGCAGCAGAAGCGCGAAAAATTTGTTGTCTTCTCAACTATTTCTTAGCTTCAAACTCCCATATCTCGCGAACGGATTGACCGAACCCAAAAATTCTTATTGCATCTGAAAGTAGAAACTCGCCCGATTACAACGGTATGTGTATTTTTTCCCTAGGCCATTCTGGTTAAGCGTTCGGAGCAGCAGAATTGCGAAAAATTTGTTGTCGTCTCAACCATTTCTTAGCTTCAAACTCCCATATCTCGCGAACGGATTGACCTAACCCAAAAATTCCTATTGCATCTGAAGGTAGATACACGCCCGATTACAACGGTATGTGTATTTTTCCCCTAGGCCATTGTAGTTAGGCGATTGGAGCAGCAGAATTGCGAAAAATTTGTTGCCTTCTCAACCATTTCATAGCTTCAAACTCCCATATCTCGCGAACGGATTGACCTAACCCAAAAATTCTATTGCGTCTGAAAGTAGAAACTCGTCCCGTTACAACGGTATGTGAATTTTTTCCCTAGGCCAATCTGGTTAAGCGATTGGAGCAGCAGAAGTGCGAAAAATTTGTTGCCATCTCAACCATTTCTTGGCTTCAAACTCCCATATCTCGCGAACAGATTGACCTAACCCAAAAATTCCTGCTACGTCTGAAAGTAGAAACTCGCCCGATTACAACGGTATGTGTATTTTTCCCATAGGCCATTCTGGTTAAGCGTTTGGAGCAACAGAAGTGCGAAAAATTTGTTGTCTTCTCAACTATTTCTTAGCTTCAAACTCCCATATCTCGCGAACGGATTGACCGAACCCAAAAATTCCTATTGCATCTGAAAGTAGAAACTCGCCCGATTACAACGGTATGTGTATTTTGTCCCTAGGCCAATCTGGTTAAGCGATTGGAGCAGCAGAATTGCGAAAAATTTGTTGCCTTCACAACCATTTCTTAGCTTCAAACTCCCATATCTCGCGAACGGATTGACCTGACCCAAAAATTCCTATTGCGTCTGAAAGTAGAAACTCGTCCGGTTACAACGGTATGTGTATTTTTTCCCTAGGCCATTCGGTTTAAGCGTTTGGACCAGCAGAAGTGCGAAAAATTTGTTGCCTTCACAACCATTTCTTAGCTTCAAACTCCCATATCTCGCGAACGGATTGACCTGACCCAAAAATTCCTATTGCGTCTGAAAGTAGAAACTCGTCCGGTTACAACGGTATGTGTATTTTTTCCCTAGGCCATTCGGTTTAAGCGTTTGGACCAGCAGAAGTGCGAAAAATTTGTTGTCTTGTCAACCATTTCTTAGCTTCAAAGTCCCATATCTCGCGAACGGATTGACCTAACCCAAAAATTCTATTGCGTCTGAAAGTAGAAACTCGTCCCGTTACAACGGTATGTGAATTTTTTCCCTAGGCCAATCTGGTTAAGCGATTGGAGCAGCAGAAGTGCGAAAAATTTGTTGCCATCTCAACCATTTCTTGGCTTCAAACTCCCATATCTCGCGAACAGATTGACCTAACCCAAAAATTCCTGCTACGTCTGAAAGTAGAAACTCGCCCGATTACAACGGTATGTGTATTTTTCCCATAGGCCATTCTGGTTAAGCGTTTGGAGCAACAGAAGTGCGAAAAATTTGTTGTCTTCTCAACTATTTCTTAGCTTCAAACTCCCATATCTCGCGAACGGATTGACCGAACCCAAAAATTCCTATTGCATCTGAAAGTAGAAACTCGTCCCGTTACAACGGTATGTGAATTTTTTCCCTAGGCCAATCTGGTTAAGCGATTGGAGCAGCAGAAGTGCGAAAAATTTGTTGCCATCTCAACCATTTCTTGGCTTCAAACTCCCATATCTCGCGAACAGATTGACCTAACCCAAAAATTCCTGCTACGTCTGAAAGTAGAAACTCGCCCGATTACAACGGTATGTGTATTTTTCCCATAGGCCATTCTGGTTAAGCGTTTGGAGCAACAGAAGTGCGAAAAATTTGTTGTCTTCTCAACTATTTCTTAGCTTCAAACTCCCATATCTCGCGAACGGATTGACCGAACCCAAAAATTCCTATTGCATCTGAAAGTAGAAACTCGCCCGATTACAACGGTATGTGTATTTTGTCCCTAGGCCAATCTGGTTAAGCGATTGGAGCAGCAGAATTGCGAAAAATTTGTTGCCTTCACAACCATTTCTTAGCTTCAAACTCCCATATCTCGCGAACGGATTGACCTGACCCAAAAATTCCTATTGCGTCTGAAAGTAGAAACTCGTCCGGTTACAACGGTATGTGTATTTTTTCCCTAGGCCATTCGGTTTAAGCGTTTGGACCAGCAGAAGTGCGAAAAATTTGTTGCCTTCACAACCATTTCTTAGCTTCAAACTCCCATATCTCGCGAACGGATTGACCTAACCCAAAAATTCTATTGCGTCTGAAAGTAGAAACTCGTCCCGTTACAACGGTATGCGAATTTTTTTCCTAGGCCATTCTGGTTAAGCGTTCGGAGCAGCAGAAGTGCGAAAAATTTGTTGTCTTCTCAACCATTTCTTAGCTTCAAACACCCATATCTCGCGAACGGATTGACCTAACCCAAAAATTCCTATTGCATCTGAAGGTAGAAACTCGCCCGATTACAACGGTATGTGTATTTTTTCCCTAGGCCATTCTGGTTAAGCGTTCGGAGCAGCAGAATTGCGAAAAATTTGTTGTCTTCTCAACCATTTCTTAGCTTCAAACTCCCATATCTCGCGAACGGATTGACCGAACCCAAAAATTCCTATTGCATCTGAAAGAAGAAACTCGCCCGAATGCAACAGTATGTGTATTTTCCACCTAGGCCATTCTGGTTAAGCGTTTGGAGCAACAGAGGTGCGAAAAATTTGTTGCCTTCTCAATCACTTCTTAGCTTCAAACTCCCATATCTCGCGAACGGATTGACCTAACCCAAAAATTCCTATTGCATCTGAAAGTAGAAACTCGCCCGATTTAAACGGTATGTGTATTTTTTCCCTAGGCCATTCTGGTTAGGCGATTGCAGCAGCAGAATTGCGAAAAATTTGTTACCTTCTCAACCATTTCTTAGCTTCAAACTCCCGTATCTCGCGAACGGATTGACCTAACCCAAAAATTCCTGTTGCGTCTGAAAGTAGAAACTCGTCCGGTTACAACGGTATGTGTATTTTTTCCCTAGGCCAATCTGGTTAAACGATTGGAGCAGCAGAAGTGCGAAAAATTTGTAGCCTTCACAACCATTTCTTCGCTTCAAACTCCCATATCTCGCAAACAGATTGACCTAACCGAAAAATTCCTGCTGCGTCTGAAAGTAGAAACTCGCCCGATTACAACGGTATGTGTATTTTTCCCATAGGCCATTCTGGTTAAGCGTTTGGAGCAGCAGAAGTGCGAAAAATTTGTTGCCTTCTCAACCATTTCTTAGCTTCAAACTACCATACCTCGCGAACAGATTGACCTAACCCTAAAATTCCTTTTGCATCTGAAAGAAGAAACTCGCCCGATTACAACGGTATGTGTATTTTTCACCTAGGCCATTGTGGTTAAGCGTTTGGAGCAGCAGAATTGCAAAAAATTTGTTGTCTTCTAAACCATTTCTTAGCTTCAAAGTCGCATATCTCGCGAACGGATAGACCAAACCCAAAAAGTCCTGCTGCGTCTGAAAGTAGAAACTCGCCCGATTACAACGGTATGTGTACTTTTTCCCATAGGCCATCCTGGTTAAGCGTTTGGAGCTGCAGAAGTGCGAAAAATTTGTTGCCTTCTCAACCATTTCTTAGCTTCAAACTCCCATATCTCGCGAACAGATTGACCTAACCCTAAAATTCCTATTGCATCTGAAAGAAGAAACTCGCCCGATTACAACGGTATGTGTATTTTTCCCATAGGCCATTCTGGTTAAGCGTTTGGAGCAGCAGAAGTGCGAAAAATTTGTTGCCTTCTCAATCACTTCTTAGCTTCAAACTCCCATATCTCGCGAACGGATTGACCTAACCCAAAAATTCCTATTGCGTTTGAAAGTAGAAACTCGTCCGGTTACAACGGTATGTTTATTTTTTCCCTAGGCCATTCTGGTTCAGCTGTTGGAGCAGCAGAAGTGCGAAATATTTGTTGCCTTCTCAACCATTTCTTGGCTTTAAACTCCCATATCTCGCAAACAGATTGACCTAACTCAAAAATTCCTATTGCATCTGAAAGTAGAAACTCGCCCGATTACGACGGTATGTGTATTTTTCCCCTAGGCCAATCTGGTTAAGCGATTGGAGCAACAGAATTGCAAAAAATTTGTTGTCTTCTAAACCATTTCTTAGCTTCAAAGTCGCATATCTCGCGAACGGATAGACCAAACCCAAAAAGTCCTGCTGCGTCTGAAAGTAGAAACTCGCCCGATTACAACGGTATGTGTACTTTTTCCCATAGGCCATCCTGGTTAAGCGTTTGGAGCTGCAGAAGTGCGAAAAATTTGTTGCCTTCTCAACCATTTCTTAGCTTCAAACTCCCATATCTCGCGAACAGATTGACCTAACCCTAAAATTCCTATTGCATCTGAAAGAAGAAACTCGCCCGATTACAACGGTATGTGTATTTTTCCCATAGGCCATTCTGGTTAAGCGTTTGGAGCAGCAGAAGTGCGAAAAATTTGTTGCCTTCTCAATCACTTCTTAGCTTCAAACTCCCATATCTCGCGAACGGATTGACCTAATCCAAAAATTCCTATTGCGTTTGAAAGTAGAAACTCGTCCGGTTACAACGGTATGTTTATTTTTTCCCTAGGCCATTCTGGTTCAGCTGTTGGAGCAGCAGAAGTGCGAAATATTTGTTGCCTTCTCAACCATTTCTTGGCATTAAACTCCCATATCTCGCAAACAGATTGACCTAACCCAAAAATTCCTATTGCATCTGAAAGTAGAAACTCGCCCGATTACGACGGTATGTGTATTTTTCCCCTAGGCCAATCTGGTTAAGCGATTGGAGCAGCAGAAGTGCGAAAAATTTGTTGCCTTCTCAACCATTTCTTAGCTTCAAACTCCCATATCTCGCGAACGGATTGACCTAACCCAAAAATTCTATTGCGTCTGAAAGTAGAAACTCGTCCCGTTACAACGGTATGTGAATTTTGTCCCTAGGCCATTCTGGTTAAGCGTTCGGAGCAGCAGAAGTGCGAAAAATTTGTTGTCTCCTCAACCATTTCTTAGCTTCAAACACCCATATCTCGCGAACGGATTGACCTAACCCAGAAATTCCTATTGCATCTGAAGGTTGAAACTCGCCCGATTACAACGGTATGTGTATTTTTTCCCTAGGCCATTCTGGTTAAGCGTTCGGAGCAGCAGAATTGCGAAAAATTTGTTGTCTTCTAAACCATTTCTTAGCTTCAAAGTCCCATATCTCGCGAACGGATTGACCAAACCCAGAAATTCCTGCTGCGTATGAAAGTAGAAACTAGCCCGATTACAACGGTATGAGTATTTTCTCCCTAGGCCATTCTGGTTAAGCGTTCGGAGCAGCAGAAATACGAAAAATTTGTTGTCTTCTCAACCATTTCTTAGATTCAAACTCCCATATTTCGCGAACGGATTGACCTATCCCAAAAATTCCTATTGCATCTGAAGGTAGAAACTCGCCCGATTACAACGATATGTGTATTTTTCCCCTAGGCCATTCTGGTTAAGCGTTTGGAGCAGCAGAAGTGCGAAAAATTTGTTGCCTTCTCAACCATTTCTTAGCTTCAAACTCCCATATCTCGCGAACGGATTGACCTAACCCAAAAATTCTATTGCGTCTGAAAGTAGAAACTCGTCCCGTTACAACGGTATGTGAAATTTTTCCCTAGGCCATTCTGGTTAAGCGTTCGGAGCAGCAGAAGTGCGAAAAATTTGTTGTCTTCTCAACCATTTCTTAGCTTCAAACACCCATATCTCGCGAACGGATTGACCTAACCCAAAAATTCCTATTGCATCTGAAGGTAGAAACTCGCCCGATTACAACGGTATGTGTATTTTTTCCCTAGGCCAATCTGGTTAAGCGATTGGGGCAGCAGAAGTGCGAAAAATTTGTAGCCTTCACAACCATTTCTTGGCTTCAAACTCCCATATCTCGCAAACAGATTGACCTAACCGAAAAATTCCTGCTGCGTCTGAAAGTAGAAACTCGCCCGATTACAACGGTATGTGTATTTTTCCCATAGGCCATTCTGGTTAAGCGTTTGGAGCAGCAGAAGTGCGAAAAATTTGTTGCCTTTTCAACCATTTCTTAGCTTCAAACTACCATACCTCGCGAACCGATTGACCTAACCCTAAAATTCCTTTTGCATCTGAAAGAAGAAACTCGCCCGATTACAACGGTATGTGTATTTTTCACCTAGGCCATTGTGGTTAAGCGTTTGGAGCAGCAGAATTGCAAAAAATTTGTTGTCTTCTAAACCATTTCTTAGCTTCAAAGTCGCATATCTCGCGAACGGATAGACCAAACCCAAAAAGTCCTGCTGCGTCTGAAAGTAGAAACTCGCCCGATTACAACGGTATGTGTACTTTTTCCCATAGGCCATCCTGGTTAAGCGTTTGGAGCTGCCGAAGTGCGAAAAATTTGTTGCCTTCTCAACCATTTCTTAGCTTCAAACTCCCATATCTCGCGAACAGATTGACCTAACCCTAAAATTCCTATTGCATCTGAAAGAAGAAACTCGCCCGATTACAACGGTATGTGTATTTTTCCCATAGGCCATTCTGGTTAAGCGTTTGGAGCAGCAGAAGTGCGAAAAATTTGTTGCCTTCTCAATCACTTCTTAGCTTCAAACTCCCATATCTCGCGAACGGATTGACCTAACCCAAAAATTCCTATTGCGTTTGAAAGTAGAAACTCGTCCGGTTACAACGGTATGTTTATTTTTTCCCTAGGCCATTCTGGTTCAGCTGTTGGAGCAGCAGAAGTGCGAAATATTTGTTGCCTTCTCAACCATTTCTTGGCTTTAAACTCCCATATCTCGCAAACAGATTGACCTAACCCAAAAATTCTATTGCGTCTGAAAGTAGAAACTCGTCCCGTTACAACGGTATGTGAATTTTGTCCCTAGGCCATTCTGGTTAAGCGTTCGGAGCAGCAGAAGTGCGAAAAATTTGTTGTCTTCTCAACCATTTCTTAGCTTCAAACACCCATATCTCGCGAACGGATTGACCTAACCCAAAAATTCCTATTGCATCTGAAGGTAGAAACTCGCCCGATTACAACGGTATGTGTATTTTTTCCCTAGGCCATTCTGGTTAAGCGTTCGGAGCAGCAGAATTGCGAAAAATTTGTTGTCTTCTAAACCATTTCTTAGCTTCAAAGTCCCATATCTCGCGAACGGATTGACCAAACCCAGAAATTCCTGCTGCGTATGAAAGTAGAAACTAGCCCGATTACAACGGTATGAGTATTTTCTCCCTAGGCCATTCTGGTTAAGCGTTCGGAGCAGCAGAAATACGAAAAATTTGTTGTCTTCTCAACCATTTCTTAGATTCAAACTCCCATATTTCGCGAACGGATTGACCTATCCCAAAAATTCCTATTGCATCTGAAGGTAGAAACTCGCCCGATTACAACGATATGTGTATTTTTCCCCTAGGCCATTCTGGTTAAGCGTTTGGAGCAGCAGAAGTGCGAAAAATTTGTTGCCTTCTCAACCATTTCTTAGCTTCAAACTCCCATATCTCGCGAACGGATTGACCTAACCCAAAAATTCTATTGCGTCTGAAAGTAGAAACTCGTCCCGTTACAACGGTATGTGAAATTTTTCCCTAGGCCATTCTGGTTAAGCGTTCGGAGCAGCAGAAGTGCGAAAAATTTGTTGTCTTCTCAACCATTTCTTAGCTTCAAACACCCATATCTCGCGAACGGATTGACCTAACCCAAAAATTCCTATTGCATCTGAAGGTAGAAACTCGCCCGATTACAACGGTATGTGTATTTTTTCCCTAGGCCATTCTGGTTAAGCGTTCGGAGCAGCAGAATTGCGAAAAATTTGTTGTCTTCTCAACCATTTCTTAGCTTCAAACTCCCATATCTCGCGAGCGGATTGACCGAACCCAAAAATTCCTATTGCATCTGAAAGAAGAAACTCGCCCGAATGCAACGGTATGTGTATTTCCCCCCTAGGCCATTCTGGTTAAGCGTTTGGAGCAGCAGAATTGCAAAAAATTTGTTGTCTTCTAAACCATTTCTTAGCTTCAAAGTCCCATATCTCGCGAACGGATTGACCAAACCCAGAAATTCCTGCTGCGTATGAAAGTAGAAACTAGCCCGATTACAACGGTATGAGTATTTTCTCCCTAGGCCATTCTGGTTAAGCGTTCGGAGCAGCAGAAATACGAAAAATTTGTTGTCTTCTCAACCATTTCTTAGCTTCAAACTCCCATATTTCGCGAACGGATTGACCTATCCCAAAAATTCCTATTGCATCTGAAGGTAGAAACTCGCCCGATTACAACGGTATGTGTATTTTTCCCCTAGGCCATTCTGGTTAAGCGTTTGGAGCAACAGAATTGCAAAAAATTTGTTGTCTTCTAAACCATTTCTTAGCTTCAAAGTCCCATTTCTCGCGAACGGATTGACCAAACCCAGAAATTCCTGCTGCGTATGAAAGTAGAAACTAGCCCGATTACAACGGTATGAGTATTTTCTCCCTACGCCATTCTGGTTAAGCGTTCGGAGCAGCAGAAATACGAAAAATTTGTTGTCTTCTCAACCATTTCTTAGCTCCAAACTCCCATATTTCGCGAACGGATTGACCTATCCCAAAAATTCCTATTGCATCTGAAGGTAGAAACTCGCCCGATTACAACGGTATGTGTATTTTTCCCCTAGGCCATTCTGGTTAAGCGTTTGGAGCAGCAGAAGTGCGAAAAATTTGTTGCCTTCTCAACCATTTCTTAGCTTCAAACTCCCATATCTCGCGAACGGATTGACCTAACCCAAAAATTCTATTGCGTCTGAAAGTAGAAACTCGTCCCGTTACAACGGTATGCGAATTTTTTCCCTAGGCCATTCTGGTTAAGCGTTCGGAGCAGCAGAAGTGCGAAAAATTTGTTGTCTTCTCAACCATTTCTTAGCTTCAAACTCCCATATCTCGCGAACGGATTGACCGAACCCAAAAATTCCTATTGCTTCTGAAAGAAGAAACTCGCCCGAATGCAACGGTATGTGTATTTTCCACCTAGGCCATTCTGGTTAAGCGTTTGGAGCAACAGAAGTGCGAAAAATTTGTTGCCTTCTCAATCACTTCTTAGCTTCAAACTCCCATATCTCGCGAACGGATTGACCAAACCCAAAAGTTCCTATTGCATCTGAAAGTAGAAACTCGCCCGATTTAAACGGTATGTGTATTTTTTCCCTAGGCCATTCTGGTTAGGCGATTGCAGCAGCAGAATTGCGAAAAATTTGTTACCTTCTCAACCATTTCTTAGCTTCAAACTCCCGTATCTCGCGAACGGATTGACCTAACCCAAAAATTCCTGTTGCGTCTGAAAGTAGAAGCTCGTCCGGTTACAACGGTATGTGTATTTTTTCCCTAGGCCAATCTGGTTAAGCGATTGGAGCAGCAGAAGTGCGAAACATTTGTAGCCTTCACAACCATTTCTTGGCTTCAAACTCCCATATCTCGCAAACAGATTGACCTAACCGAAAAATTCCTGCTGCGTCTGAAAGTAGAAACTCGCCCGATTACAACGGTATGTGTATTTTTCCCATAGGCCATTCTGGTTAAGCGTTTGGAGCAGCAGAAGTGCGAAAAATTTGTTGCCTTCTCAACCATTTCTTAGCTTCAAACTACCATACCTCGCGAACAGATTGACCTAACCCTAAAATTCCTATTGCATCTGAAAGAAGAAACTCGCCCGATTACAACGGTATGTGTATTTTTCACCTAGGCCATTGTGGTTAAGCGTTTGGAGCAGCTGAATTGCAAAAAATTTGTTGTCTTCTAAACCATTTCTTAGCTTCAAAGTCGCATATCTCGCGAACGGATAGACCAAACCCAGAAATTCCTGCTGCGTATGAAAGTAGAAACTCGCCCGATTACAACGGTATGTGTATTTTCCCCCTAGGCCATTCTGGTTAAGCGTTTGGAGCGACAGAAGGGCGAAAAATTTGTTGCCTTCTCAATCACTTCTTAGCTTCAAACTTCCATATCTCGCGAACGGATTGACCTAACCCAAAAATTCGTAATGCATCTGAAAGTAGAAACTCGCCCGATTACAACGGTATGTGTATTTTTTCCCTAGGCCATTCTGGTTAGGCGATTGCAGCAGCAGAATTGCGAATAATTTGTTACCTTCTCAACCATTTCTTAGCTTCAAACTCCCGTATCTCGCGAACGGATTGACCTAACCCAAAAATTCCTATTGCGTCTGAAAGTAGAAACCCGTCCGGTTACAACGGTATGTGTGTTTTTTCCCTAGGCCATTCTGGTTCAGCGGTTGGAGCAGCAGAAGTGCGAAAAATTTGTAGCCTTCTCAACCATTTCTTGGCTTCAAAGTCCCATATCTCGCGAACAGATTGACCTAACCCAAAAATTCCTGCTGCGTCTGAAAGTAGAAACTCGCCCGATTACAACGGTATGTGTATTTTTTCCCATAGGCCATCCTGGTTAAGCGTTTGGAGCAGCAGAAGTGCGAAAAATTTGTTGCCTTCTCAACCATTTCTTAGCTTCAAACTCCCATATCTCGCGAACAGATTGACCTAACCCTAAAATTCCTATTGCATCTGAAAGAAGAAACTCGCCCGATTACAACGGTATGTGTATTTTTCCCATAGGCCATTCTGGTTAAGCGTTTGGAGCAGCAGAAGTGCGAAAAATTTGTTGCCTTCTCAATCACTTCTTAGCTTCAAACTCCCATATCTCGCGAACGGATTGACCTAACCCAAAAATTCCTATTGCATCTGAAAGTAGAAACTCGCCCGATTACAACGGTATGTGTATTTTTTCCCTAGGTCATTCTGGTTAGGCGATTGCAGCAGCAGAATTGCGAAAAATTTGTTACCTTCTCAACCATTTATTAGCTTCAAAATCCCGTATCTCGCCAACGGATTGACCTAACCCAAAAATTCCTATTGCGTCTGAAAGTAGAAACTCGTCCGGTTACAACGGTATGTGTATTTTTTCCCTAGGCCATTCTGGTTCAGCGGTTGGAGCAGCAGAAGTGCGAAAAATTTGTAGCCTTCTCAACCATTTCGTGGCTTCAAAGTCCCATATCTCGCGAACAGATTGACCTAACCCAAAAATTCCTGCTGCGTCTGAAAGTAGAAACTCGCCCGATTACAACGGTATGTGTACTTTTTCCCATAGGCCATCCTGGTTAAGCGTTTGGAGCAGCAGAAGTGCGAAAAATTTGTTGCCTTCTCAACCATTTCTTAGCTTCAAACTCCCATATCTCGCGAACAGATTGACCTAACCCTAAAATTCCTATTGCATCTGAAAGAAGAAACTCGCCCGATTACAACGGTATGTGTATTTTTCCCATAGGCCATTCTGGTTAAGCGTTTGGAGCAGCAGAAGTGCGAAAAATTTGTTGCCTTCTCAATCACTTCTTAGCTTCAAACTCCCGTATCTCGCCAACGGATTGACCTAACCCAAAAATTCCTATTGCGTCTGAAAGTAGAAACTCGTCCGGTTACAACGGTATGTGTATTTTTTCCCTAGGCCATTCTGGTTCAGCGGTTGGAGCAGCAGAAGTGCGAAATATTTGTTGTCTTCTAAACCATTTCTTAGCTTCAAAGTCCCATATCTCGCGAACGGATAGACCAAACCCAGAAATTCCTGCTGCGTATGAAAGTAGAAACTCGCCTGATTACAACGGTATGTGTATTTTCTCCCTAGGCCAATCTGGTTAAGCGATTGGAACAGCAGAATTGCGAAATATTTGTTGCCTTCTCAACCATTTCTTGGCTTCAAACTCCCATATCTCGCGAACAGATTGACCTAACCCAAAAATTCCTGCTGCGTCTGAAAGTAGAAAGTCGCCCGATTACAACGGTATGTGTATTTTTTCCCTGGGCCATTCTGGTTAAGCGTTTGGAGCAGCAGAATTGCGAAATATTTGTTGCCTTCTCAATCACTTCTAGGCTTCAAACTCCCATATCTCGCGAACAGATTGACCTAACCCAAAAATTCCTGCTGCATCTGAAAGTAGACACTCGCCCGATTACAACGGTATGTGTATTTTTTCCCTAGGCCATTCTGGTCAAGCCTTTGGAGCAGCAGAAATGCGAAAAATTTGCTGTCTTCTCACTCATTTCTTAGCTTTAAACTCCCATATCTCGCGAACGGATTGACCTAACGCAAAAATTCTTATTGCATCAGAAGGTAGAAACCCGCCCGATTACAACGGTATGTGTATTTTTCCCCTAGGCCATTCTGATTAAGCGTTTGGAGCAGCAGAAGTGCGAAAAATTTGGTGTCTTCTCTACTATTTCTTAGCTTCAAACTCCCATATCTCGCGAACAGATTGACCGAACCCAAAAATTCCTATTGCATCTGAAAGTAGAAACTCGCCCGATTACAACGGTATGTGTATTTTCCCCCTAGGCCATTCTGGTTAAGCGTTTGGAGCAGCACAAGTGCGAAATATTTGTTGCCTTCTCAACCATTTCTTGGCTTTAAACTCCCATATCTCGCAAACAGATTGACCTAGCCCAAAAATTCGTATTGCATTTGAAAGTAGAAACTCGCCCGATTACAACGGTATGCGTATTTTTTCCCCAGGCGATTCTGGTTAAGAGTTTGGAGCAGCAGAATTGCGAAAAATTTGTCGCCTTCTCAATCATTTCTTACGTTCAAACTCCCATATCTCGCGAACGGATAGACCTAACCCAAAAATTCCTATAGCGTCTGAAAGAAGAAACTCGTCCCCTTACAACGGTATGTGTATTTTTTCCCTAGGCCAATCTGGTTAAGCGTTTGGAGCAGCAGAAATGCGAAAAATTTGTTGCCTTCTCAATCATTTCTTACGTTCAAACTCCCATATCTCGCGAACGGATTGACCAAACACAGAAATTCCTGCTGCGTCTGAAAGTAGAAACTCGCTCGATTACAACGGTGTGTGTATTTTTTCCCTAGGCCATTCTGGTTAAGCGTTTGGAGCAACAGAAGTGCGAAAAATTTGTTGCCTTCTCAATCATTTCTTACGTTCAAACTCCCATATCTCGCGAACGGATAGACCTAACCCAAAAATTCCTATAGCGTCTGAAAGAAGAAACTCGTCCCCTTACAACGGTATGTGTATTTTTTCCCTAGGCCATTCTGGTTAAGCGTTTGGAGCAGCAGAAATGCGAAATATTTGTTGCCTTCTCAACCATTTCTTGGCTTCAAACTCCCATATGTCGCGTACGGATTGACCTAACCTAAAAATTCCTGCAGCGTCTGAACGTAAAAACTCGCCCGATTACAACGGTATGTGTATTTTTTCCCTAGGCTAATCTGGTTAAGCGTTTGGAGCAGCGGACGTGAGAAAAATTTGTTATCTTGTCTACCATTCCTTAGCTTGAAAGTCCGATACCTCGCGAACGGATTGACCAAACCCAAAAATTCCCGCAGCGCCTGAACGTAGAAACTCGCACGATTACCACTGTATGTGTATTTTTTCCGCAGGCCAATCTGGTTAAGCGTTTGGAGCAGCAGAAGTGCGGAAAATTTTTCGCCTTCTCAACCATTTCTTAACTTCAAACTCCCATATGTCGCGAACGGATTGACCTAGCCCAAAAATTCGTATTGCATTTGAAAGTAGAAACTCGCCCGATTACAACGGTATGTGTATTTTTCCCCTAGGCCATTCTGGTTAAGCGACTGGAGCAGCAGAAGTGCAAAAAATTTGTTGTCTTGTCAACCATTTCTTAGCTTCAAAGTCTCATATCTCGCGAACGGATTGACCAAACACAGAAATTCCTGCTGCGTCTGAAAGTAGAAACTCGCTCGATTACAACAGTATGTGTATTTTTTCCCTAGCTCATTCTAGTTAAGCGTTTGGAGCAGCAGAAGTGCGAAATATTTGTTGCCTTCTCAACCATTTCTTGGCTTCAAACTCCCATATCTCGCGAACAGATTGACCTAACCCAAAAATTCCTGCAGCGTCTGATCGTAGAAACTCGCCCGATTACAACGGTATGCGTATTTTTTCCCCAGGCGATTCTGGTTAAGAGTTTGGAGCAGCAGAATTGCAAAAAATTTGTCGCCTTCTCAACCATTTCTTAGCTTCAAACTCCCATATCTCGCGAACGGATTGACCAAACCCAAAAATTCCTTTTGCATCAGAAAGTGGAAACTCGCCCGATTACAACGGTATGTGTATTTTTTCCCTAGGCCATTCTGGTTAAGCGTTTGGAGCAACAGAAGTGCGAAAAATTTGTTGCCTTCTCAATCATTTCTTACGTTCAATCTCCCATATCTCGCGAACGGATTGACCAAACACAGAAATTCCTGCTGCGTCTGAAAGTAGAAACTCGCTCGATTACAACGGTGCGTGTATTTTTTCCCTAGGCCATTCTGGTTAAGCGTTTGGAGCCACAGAAGTGCGAAAAATTTGTTGCCTTCTCAATCATTTCTTACGTTCAAACTCCCATATCTCGCGAACGGATAGACCTAACCCAAAAATTCCTATAGCGTCTGAAAGAAGAAACTCGTCCCCTTACAACGGTATGTGTATTTTTTCCCTAGGCCATTCTGGTTAAGCGTTTGGAGCAGCAGAATTGCGAAAAATTTGTTGCCTTCTCAACCATTTCTTGGCGTCAAACACCCATATCTCGCGAACAGATTGACCTAACCCAAAAATTCCTGCAGCGTCTGAACGTAGAAACTCGCGCGATTACAACGGTATGCGTAC
Source organism: Ptiloglossa arizonensis (assembly GCF_051014685.1). Taxonomy (NCBI): domain Eukaryota; kingdom Metazoa; phylum Arthropoda; class Insecta; order Hymenoptera; family Colletidae; genus Ptiloglossa; species Ptiloglossa arizonensis. Next base: position 340,908 of record NW_027478808.1, read on the forward strand.
TTTTTCCCCAGGCGATTCTGGTTAAGCGTTTGGAGCAGCAGAAGTGCGTGAAATTTGTCGCCTTCTCAACCATTTCTTAGCTTCAAACTCCCATATCTCGCGAACGGATTGACAAAACCCAAAAATTCCTGCTGCGTCTGAAAGTAGAAACTCGCCCGATTACAACGGTTTGTGTATTTTTTCTCTAGGCCATTCTGGTTAATCGATTGGAGCAGCAGAAGTGCGGAAAATTTGTTACCTTCTCAACTATTTCTTAGCTTCAAAGTCCCATATCTCGCGAACCGATTGACCAAACCCAAAAATTCCTGCAGCGTCTGAACGTAGAAACTCGCCCGATTACAGCGGTATGTGTATTTTTTCCCCAGGCCATTCTGGTTAAGCGTTTGGAGCAGCAGAATTGCGAAAAATTTGTTGCCTTCTCAACTATTTCTCAGCTTCAAACTCCCATATCTCGCGAACGGATCGACATAACCCAAAAATTCCTATTGCGTCTGAAAGTAGAAACTCGTCCTCTTACAACGGTATGTTTATTTTTTCCCTAGGCCATTCTGGTTAAGCGTTTGGAGCAACAGAAGTGCGAAAAATTTGTTGCCTTCTCAATCATTTCTTAGGTTCAAACTCCCATATCTCGCGAACAGATTGACCTAACCCAAAAGCTCCTGCTGCGTCTGAAAGTAGAGACTCGCCCGATTACAACGGTATGTGTATTTATTCGCTAGGCCATTCTGGTTAAGCGTTTGGAGCAGCAGAATTGCGAAAAATTTGTTGTCTTGTCAACCATTTCTTAGCTTCAAACTCCCATATGTCGCCAACGGATTGACCTAACCCAGAAATTCCTGCTGCGTCTGAAAGTAGAAACTCGCCCGATTACAACGCTATGTGTATTTTTTCCCTAGGCCATTCTGGTTAAGCGTTTGGAGCAGCAGAATTGCGAAAAATTTGTTGTCTTGTCAACCATTTCTTAGCTTCAAACTCCCATATGTCGCCAACGGATTGACCTAACCCAGAAATTCCTGCTGCGTCTGAAAGTAGAGACTCGCCCGATTACAACGGTATGTGTATTTTTTCCCTAGGCCATTCTGGTTAAGCGTTTGGAGCAGCAGAAGTGCGAAATATTTGTTGCCTTCTCAACCATTTCTTGGCTTCAAACTCCCGTATGTCGCGAACGGATTGACCTAACCCAAAAATTCCTGCAGCTTCTGAACGTAAAAACTCGTCCCCTTACAACGGTATGTGTATCTTTTCCCTAGGCCATTCTGGTTAAGCGTTTGGAGCAGCAGAATTACGAAAAATTTGTTGTCTTCTCAAGCATTTCCTAGCTTCAAACTCCCATGTGTAGCGAACGGATTGACCTAACCCAAAAATTCCTATTGCATCTGAAAGTAGAAACTCGCCCGATTACAACGGTATGTGTATTTTCCCCCTAGGCCATTCTGGTTAAGCGACTGGAGCAGCAGAAGTGCAAAAAATTTGTTGCCTTCTCAACCATTTCTAGGCATCAAAGTCCCATATCTCGCGAACGGATTGACCAAACACAGAAATTCCTGCTGCGTCTGAAAGTACAAACTCGTTCGATTACAACGGTATGTGTATTTTTTCCCTAGGCCATTCTGGTTAAGCGATTGGAGCAGCAGAAGTGCGAAAAATTTGTTGCCTTCTCAACCATTTCTTAGCTTCAAACTCCCATATCTCGCGAACGGATTGACCTTACCCAAAAATTCCTATTACGTCTGAAAGTAGAAACTCGTCCGGTTACAACGGTATGTGTATTTTTTCCCTAGGCCATTCTGTTTAAGCGTTTAGAGCAGCAGAAGTGCGAAATATTTGTTGCCTTCTCAACCATTTCTTGTCTTCAAACTCCAATATCTCGCGAACAGATTGACCTATCCCAAAAAATTCCTGCAGCGTCTGAACGTAGAAACTCGCCCGATTACAACGGTATGTGTATTTTTTCCCCAGGCCATTCTGGTTAAGCGTTTGGAGCAGCAGAATTGCGAAAAATTTGTCGCCTTCTCAACCATTTTTCAGCTTTAAACTCCCATATCTCGCGAACGGATTGACCAAGCCCAAAAATTCCTATTGCATCTGAAAGTACAAACTCGTTCGATTACAACGGTATGTGTATTTTTTCCCTAGGCCATTCTGGTTAAGCGTTTGGAGCAGCAGAAGTGCAAAAAATTTGTTGCCTTCTCAACCATTTCTTGGCTTCAAACTCCCATATATCGCGAACAGATTGACCTAACCCAAAAATTCCTGCGGTGTCTGAAAGTAGAAACTCGCCCGATTACAACGGTATGTGTATTTTTTCCCTAGGCCATTCTGGTTAAGCGTTTGGAGTAGCAGAATTACGAAAAATTTGTTGTCTTCTCAAGCATTTCCTAGCTTCAAACTCCCATGTGTAGCGAACGGATTGACCTAACCCAAAAATTCCTATTGCATCTGAAAGTAGAAACTCGCTCGATTACAACGGTATGTGTATTTTCCCCCTAGGCCATTCTGGTTAAGCGACTGGAGCAGCAGAAGTGCAAAAAATTTGTTGCCTTCTCAACCATTTCTTGGCTTCAAACTCCCATATATCGCGAACAGATTGACCTAACCCAAAAATTCCTGCTGTGTCTGAAAGTAGAAACTCGCCCGATTACAACGGTATGTGTATTTTTTCCCCAGGCCATTCTGGTTAAGCGTTTGGAGCAGCAGAAGTGCGAAAAATTTGTTGCCTTCTCAACCATTTCTTGGCTTCAAAGTCCCATATCTCGCGAACGGATTGACCAAACACAGAAATTCCTGCTGCGTCTGAAAGTACAAACTCGTTGGATAGCAACGGTATGTGTATTTTTTCCCTAGGCCATTCTGGTTAAGCGTTTGGAGCAGCAGAATTGCGAAAAATTTGTTGTCTTCTCAAGCATTTCTTAGCTTCAAACTCCCATATGTAGCGAACGGATTGACCTAACCCAAAAATTCCTATTGCATCTGAAAGTAGAAACTCGCCCGATTACAACGGTATGTGTATTTTCCCCCTAGGCCATTCTGGTTAAGCGACTGGAGCAGCAGAAGTGCAAAAAATTTGTTGCCTTCTCAACCATTTCTAGGCATCAAAGTCCCATATCTCGCGAACGGATTGACCAAACACAGAAATTCCTGCTGCGTCTGAAAGTACAAACTCGTTCGATTACAACGGTATGTGTATTTTTTCCCTAGGCCATTCTGGTTAAGCGATTGGAGCAGCAGAAGTGCGAAAAATTTGTTGCCTTCTCAACCATTTCTTAGCTTCAAACTCCCATATCTCGCGAACGGATTGACCTTACCCAAAAATTCCTATTACGTCTGAAAGTAGAAACTCGTCCGGTTACAACGGTATGTGTATTTTTTCCCTAGGCCATTCTGGTTAAGCGTTTGGAGCAGCAGAAGTGCGAAATATTTGTTGCCTTCTCTACCATTTCTTGGCTTCAAACTCCCATATCTCGCGAACGGATTGACCAAACACAGAAATTCCTGCTGCTTCTGATAGTACAAACTCGCTCGAATACAACGGTATGTGTGTTTTTTCCCTAGGCCACTCTGGTTAAGCGATTGGAGCAGCAGAATTGCGAAAAATTTGTTACCTTCTCAACCATTTCTTAGCTTCAAACTCCCGTATCTCGCAAACGGATAGACCTAACCCAAAAATTCCTATAGCGTCTGAAAGAAGAAACTCGTCCCCTTACAACGGTATGTGTATTTTTTCCCTAGGCCATTTTGGTTAAGCGTTTGGAGCAGCAGAAGTGCGAAATATTTGTTGCCTTCTCTACCATTTCTTGGCTTCAAACTCCCATATCTCGCGAACGGATTGACCAAACACAGAAATTCCTGCTGCGTCTGATGGTACAAACTCGCTCGAATACAACGGTATGTGTATTTTTTCCCTAGGCCACTCTGGTTAAGCAATTGGAGCAGCAGAATTGCGAAAAATTTGTTGCCTTCTCAACCATTTCCTAGCTTTAAAGTCCCATATCTCGCGAACGGATTGACCAAACACAGAAATTCCCGCTGCGTCTAAAAGTAGAAACTCGCTCGATTACAACGGTATGTGTATTTTTTCCCTAGGCCATTCTGGTTAAGCGTTTGGAGCAACAGAAGTGCGAAAAATTTGTTGCCTTCTCAATCATTTCTTAGGTTCAAACTCCCATATCTCGCGAACAGATTGACCTAACCCAAAAGTTCCTGCTGCGTCTGAAAGTAGAAACTCGCCCGATTACAACGGTATGTGTATTTTTTCCCTAGGCCATTCTGGTTAAGCGTGTGGAGCAGCAGAATTGCGAAAAATTTGTTGCCTTCTCAACCATTTCATGGCGTCAAACACCCATATCTCGCGAACAGATTGACCTAACCCAAAAATTCCTGCAGCGTCTGAACGTAGAAACTCGCCCGATTACAACGGTATGCGTATTTTTTCCCCAGGCGATTCTGGTTAAGCGTTTGGAGCAGCAGAAGTGCGTAAAATTTGTCGCCTTCTCAACCATTTCTTAGCTTCAAACTCCCATATCTCGCGAACGAATTGACAATACCCAAAAATTCCTGCTGCGTCTGAAAGTCGAAACTCGCCCGATTACAACGGTTTGTGTATTTTTTCTCTAGGCCATTCTGGTTAATCGATTGGAGCAGCAGAAGTGCGGAAAATTTGTTACCTTCTCAACTATTTCTTAGCTTCAAAGTCCCATATCTCGCGAACCGATTGACCTAACCCAGAAATTCCTGCTGCGTCTGAAAGTAGAAACTCGCCCGATTACAGCGGTATGTGTATTTTTTCGCCAGGCCATTCTGGTTAAGCGTTTGGAGCAGCAGAATTGCGAAAAATTTGTTGCCTTCTCAACCATTTCTTAGCTTCAAACTCCCATATCTCGCGAACGGATTGACCTAACCCAAAAATTCCTATTGCGTCTGAAAGTAGAAACTCGTCCTCTTACAACGGTATGATTATTTTTTCCCTAGGCCATTCTGGTTAAGCGTTTGGAGCAGCAGAATTGCGAAATAATAGTTGCCTTCTCAACCATTTCTTGGCTACAAGCTCCCATATCTCGCGAACAGATTGACCTAACCCAAAAATTCCTGCTGCGTCTGAAAGTAGAAACTCGCCCGATTACAACGGTATGTGTATTTTTTCCCTAGGCCAATCTGGTTAAGCGATTGAAGCAGCAGAGGTGCGAAAAATTTGATGCCTTCTCAACCATTTCTTAGCTTCAAACTCCCATATCTCGCGAACGGATCGACATAACCCAAAAATTCCTATTGCGTCTGAAAGTAGAAACTCGTCCTCTTACAACGGTATGTTTATTTTTTCCCTAGGCCATTCTGGTTAAGCGTTTGGAGCAGCAGAATTGCGAAATAATAGTTGCCTTCTCAACCATTTCTTGGCTACAAGCTCCCATATATCGCGAACAGATTGACCTAACCCAAAAATTCCTGCTGCGTCTAAAAGTAGAAACTCGCCCGATTACAACGGTATGTGTATTTTTTCCCTAGGCCATTCTGGTTAAGCGTTTGGAGCAGCAGAATTGCGAAAAATTTGTTGCCTTCTCAACCATTTCTTGGCGTCAAACACCCATATCTCGCGAACAGATTGACCTAACCCAAAAATTCCTGCAGCGTCTGAACGTAGAAACTCGCCCGATTACAACGGTATGCGTATTTTTTCCCCAGGCGATTCTGGTTAAGCGTTTGGAGCAGCAGAAGTGCGTAAAATTTGTCGCCTTCTCAACCATTTCTTAGCTTCAAACTCCCATATCTCGCTAACGGATTGACCAAACCCAAAGATTCCTATTGCATCTGAAAGTAGAAACTCGCCCGATTACAACGGTATGTGTATTTTCCCCCTAGGACATTCTGGTTAAGCGACAGGAGCAGCAGATTTGCAAAAAATTTGTTGTCTTGTCAACCATTTCTTAGCTTCAAAGTCCCATATCTCGCGAACGGATTGACCAAACCCAAAAATTCCTATTGCATCTGAAAGTAGAAACTCGCCTGATTAAAACGGTTTGTGTATTTTTTCTCTAGGCCATTCTGGTTAAGCGATTGGAGCAGCAGAAGTTCGAAAAATTTGTTACCTTCTCAATCATTTCTTAGGTTCAAACTCCCATATCTCGCGAACGGATTGACCAAACCCAAAAATTCCTGCAGCGTCTGAATGTAGAAACTAGCCCGATTACAACGGTATGTGTATTTTTTACCCAGGCCATTCTGGTTAAGCGGTTGGAGCAGCAGAATTGCGAACAATTTGTCGCCTTCTCAACCATTTCTCAGCTTCAAACTCCCATATCTCGCGAACGGATCGACATAACCAAAAATTCCTATTGCGTCTGAAAGTAGAAACTCGTCCTCTTACAACGGTATGTTTATTTTTTCCCTAGGCCATTCTGGTTAAGCGTTTGGAGCAACAGAAGTGCGAAAAATTTGTTGCCTTCTCAATCATTTCTTAGGTTCAAACTCCCATATCTCGCGAACAGATTGACCTAACCCAAAAGTTCCTGCTGCGTCTGAAAGTAGAAACTCGCCCGATTACAACGGTATGTGTATTTATTCCCTAGGCCATTCTGGTTAAGCGTTTGGAGCAGCAGAATTGCGAGAAATTTGTTGTCTTGTCAACCATTTCTTAGCTTCAAACTCCCATATGTCGCCAACGGATTGACCTAACCCAAAAATTCCTGCAGCTTCTGAACGTAAAAACTCGTCCCCTTACAACGGTATGTGTATCTTTTCCCTAGGCCATTCTGGTTAAGCGTTTGGAGCAGCAGAAGTGCGAAATATTTGTTGCCTTCTCAACCATTTCTTAGCTTCAAACTCCCGTATCTCGCAAACGGATAGACCTAACCCAAAAATTCCTATAGCGTCTGAAAGAAGAAACTCGTCCCCTTACAACGGTAGGTGTATTTTTTCCCTAGGCCATTTTGGTTAAGCGTTTGGAGCAGCAGAAGTGCGAAATATTTGTTGCCTTCTCTACCATTTCTTGGCTTCAAACTCCCATATCTCGCGAACGGATTGACCAAACACAGAAATTCCTGCTGCGTCTGATGGTACAAACTCGCTCGAATACAACGGTATGTGTATTTTTTCCCTAGGCCACTCTGGTTAAGCAATTGGAGCAGCAGAATTGCGAAAAATTTGTTGCCTTCTCAACCATTTCTTAGCTTCAAAGTCCCATATCTCGCGAACGGATTGACCAAACACAGAAATTCCCGCTGCGTCTAAAAGTAGAAACTCGCTCGATTACAACGGTATGTGTATTTTTTCCCTAGGCCATTCTGGTTAAGCGTTTAGAGCAGCAGAAGTGCGAAATATTTGTTGCCTTCTCAACCATTTCTTGTCTTCAAACTCCAATATCTCGCGAACAGATTGACCTATCCCAAAAAATTCCTGCAGCGTCTGAACGTAGAAACTCGCCCGATTACAACGGTATGTGTATTTTTTCCCCAGGCCATTCTGGTTAAGCGTTTGGAGCAGCAGAATTGCGAAAAATTTGTCGCCTTCTCAACCATTTCTCAGCTTTAAACTCCCATATCTCGCGAACGGATTGACCAAACCCAAAAATTCCTATTGCATCTGAAAGTACAAACTCGTTCGATTACAACGGTATGTGTATTTTTTCCCTAGGCCATTCTGGTTAAGCGTTTGGAGCAGCAGAAGTGCAAAAAATTTGTTGCCTTCTCAACCATTTCTTGGCTTCAAACTCCCATATATCGCGAACAGATTGACCTAACCCAAAAATTCCTGCGGTGTCTGAAAGTAGAAACTCGCCCGATTACAACGGTATATGTATTTTTTCCCTAGGCCATTCTGGTTAAGCGTTTGGAGTAGCAGAATTACGAAAAATTTGTTGTCTTCTCAAGCATTTCCTAGCTTCAAACTCCCATGTGTAGCGAACGGATTGACCTAACCCAAAAATTCCTATTGCATCTGAAAGTAGAAACTCGCCCGATTACAACGGTATGTGTATTTTCCCCCTAGGCCATTCTGGTTAAGCGACTGGAGCAGCAGAAGTGCAAAAAATTTGTTGCCTTCTCAACCATTTCTTGGCTTCAAACTCCCATATATCGCGAACAGATTGACCTAACCCAAAAATTCCTGCTGTGTCTGAAAGTAGAAACTCGCCCGATTACAACGGTATGTGTATTTTTTCCCCAGGCCATTCTGGTTAAGCGTTTGGAGCAGCAGAAGTGCGAAAAATTTGTTGCCTTCTCAACCATTTCTTGGCTTCAAAGTCCCATATCTCGCGAACGGATTGACCAAACACAGAAATTCCTGCTGCGTCTGAAAGTACAAACTCGTTGGATTACAACGGTATGTGTATTTTTTCCCTAGGCCATTCTGGTTAAGCGTTTGGAGCAGCAGAATTGCGAAAAATTTGTTGTCTTCTCAAGCATTTCTTAGCTTCAAACTCCCATATGTAGCGAACGGATTGACCTAACCCAAAAATTCCTATTGCATCTGAAAGTAGAAACTCGCCCGATTACAACGGTATGTGTATTTTCCCCCTAGGCCATTCTGGTTAAGCGACTGGAGCAGCAGAAGTGCAAAAAATTTGTTGCCTTCTCAACCATTTCTAGGCTTCAAAGTCCCATATCTCGCGAACGGATTGACCAAACACAGAAATTCCTGCTGCGTCTGAAAGTACAAACTCGTTCGATTACAACGGTATGTGTATTTTTTCCCTAGGCCATTCTGGTTAAGCGATTGGAGCAGCAGAAGTGCGAAAAATTTGTTACCTTCTCAACCATTTCTTAGCTTCAAACTCCCGTATCTCGCAAACGGATAGACCTAACCCAAAAATTCCTATAACGTCTGAAAGAAGAAACTCGTCCCCTTACAACGGTATGTGTATTTTTTCCCTAGGCCATTTTGGTTAAGCGTTTGGAGCAGCAGAAGTGCGAAATATTTGTTGCCTTCTCTACCATTTCTTGGCTTCAAACTCCCATATCTCGCGAACGGATTGACCAAACACAGAAATTCCTGCTGCGTCTGATGGTACAAACTCGCTCGAATACAACGGTATGTGTATTTTTTCCCTAGGCCACTCTGGTTAAGCAATTGGAGCAGCAGAATTGCGAAAAATTTGTTGCCTTCTCAACCATTTCTTAGCTTCAAAGTCCCATATCTCGCGAACGGATTGACCAAACACAGAAATTCCCGCTGCGTCTAAAAGTAGAAACACGCTCGATTACAACGGTATGTGTATTTTTTCCCTAGGCCATTCTGGTTAAGCGTTTGGAGCAACAGAAGTGCGAAAAATTTGTTGCCTTCTCAATCATTTCTTAGGTTCAAACTCCCATATCTCGCGAACAGATTGACCTAACCCAAAAGTTCCTGCTGCGTCTGAAAGTAGAAACTCGCCCGATTACAACGGTATGTGTATTTTTTCCCTAGGCCATTCTGGTTAAGCGTGTGGAGCAGCAGAATTGCGAAAAATTTGTTGCCTTCTCAACCATTTCATGGCGTCAAACACCCATATCTCGCGAACAGATTGACCTAACCCAAAAATTCCTGCAGCGTCTGAACGTAGAAACTCGCCCGATTACAACGGTATGCTTATTTTTTCCCCAGGCGATTCTGGTTAAGCGTTTGGAGCAGCAGAAGTGCGTAAAATTTGTCGCCTTCTCAACCATTTCTTAGCTTCAAACTCCCATATCTCGCGAACGAATTGACAAAACCCCAAAATTCCTGCTGCGTCTGAAAGTAGAAACTCGCCCGATTACAACGGTTAGTGTATTTTTTCTCTAGGCCATTCTGGTTAATCGATTGGAGCAGCAGAAGTGCGGAAAATTTGTTACCTTCTCAACTATTTCTTAGCTTCAAAGTCCCATATCTCGCGAACCGATTGACCTATCCCAGAACTTCCTGCTGCGTCTGAAAGTAGAAACTCGCCCGATTACAGCGGTATGTGTATTTTTTCCCCAGGCCATTCTGGTTAAGCGTTTGGAGCAGCAGAATTGCGAAAAATTTGTTGCCTTCTCAACCATTTCTTAGCTTCAAACTCCCATATCTCGCGAACGGTTTGACCTAACCCAAAAATTCCTATTGCGTCTGAAAGTAGAAACTCGTCCTCTTACAACGGTATGTTTATTTTTTCCCTAGGCCATTCTGGTTAAGCGTTTGGAGCAGCAGAAGTGCGAAATAATAGTTGCCTTCTCAACCATTTCTTGGTTACAAGCTCCCATATCTCGCGAACAGATTGACCTAACCCAAATATTCCTGCTGCGTCTAAAAGTAGAAACTCGCCCGACTACAACGGTATGTGTATTTTTTCCCTAGGCCATTCTGGTTAAGCGTTTGGAGCAGCAGAATTGCGAAAAATTTGTTGCCTTCTCAACCATTTCACAGCTTCAAACTCCCATATCTCGCGAACGGATCGACATAACCAAAAATTCCTATTGCGTCTGAAAGTAGAAACTCGTCCTCTTACAACAGTATGTTTATTTTTTCCCTAGGCCATTCTGGTTAAGCGTTTGGAGCAACAGAAGTGCGAAAAATTTGTTGCCTTCTCAACCATTTCTTAGCTTCAAACTCCCATATCTCGCGAACGGATTGACCTAACCCAAAAATTCCTGCTGCGTCTGAAAGTAGAAACTCGCCCGATTACAACGGTATGTGTATTTTTTCCCTAGGCCTTTCTGGTTAAGCGTTTGGAGCAGCAGAATTGCGAAAAATTTGTTGCCTTCTCAACCATTTCTTGGCGTCAAACACCCATATCTCGCGAACAGATTGACCTAACCCAAAAATTCCTGCAGCGTCTGAACGTAGAAACTCGCCCGATTACAACGGTATGTGTATTTTTTCCCTAGGCCATTCTGGTTAAGCGTTTGGAGCAGCAGAATTGCGAAAAATTTGTTGCCTTCTCAACCATTTCTTGGCGTCAAACACCCATATCTCGCGAACAGATTGACCTAACCCAAAAATTCCTGCAGCGTCTGAACGTAGAAACTCGCCCGATTACAGCGGTATGCGTATTTTTTCCCCAGGCGATTCTGGTTAAGCGTTTGGAGCAGCAGAAGTGCGTAAAATTTGTCGCCTTCTCAACCATTTCTTAGCTTCAAACTCCCATATCTCGCTAACGGATTGACCAAACCCAAAAATTCCTATTGCATCTGAAAGTAGAAACTCGCCCGATTACAACGGTATGTGTATTTCCCCCCTAGGACATTCTGGTTAAGCGACTGGAGCAGCAGAAGTGCAAAAAATTTGTTGTCTTGTCAACCATTTCTTAGCTTCAAAGTCCCATATCTCGCGAACGGATTGACCAAACCCAAAAATTCCTATTGCATCTGAAAGTAGAAACTCGCCTGATTAAAACGGTTTGTGTATTTTTTCTCTAGGCCATTCTGGTTAAGCGATTGGAGCAGCAGAAGTGCGAAAAATTTGTTACCTTCTCAATCATTTCTTAGGTTCAAACTCCCATATCTCTAGAACGGATTGACCAAACCCAAAAATTCCTGCAGCGTCTGAACGTAGAAACTCGCCCGATTACAACGGTATGTGTATTTTTTCCCTAGGCCATTCTAGTTAAGCGTTTGGAGCAGCAGAAGTGCGAAAAATTTGTCGCCTTTTCAACCATTTCTTAGCTTCAAACTCCCACATCTCGCGAACGGATTGGCAAAACCCAAAAATTCCTGCTGCGTCTGAAAGTAGAAACTCGCCCGATTACAACGGTTTGTGTATTTTTTTCCTAGGCCATTCTGGTTAAGCGTTTGGAGCAGCAGAATTGCGAAATAATAGTTGCCTTCTCAACCATTTCTTGGCTACAAGCTCCCATATCTCGCGAACAGATTGACCTAACCCAAAAATTCCTGCTGCGTCTGAAAGTAGAAACTCGCCCGATTACAACGGTTTGTGTATTTTTTCCCTAGGCCATTCTGGTTAAGCGGTTGCAGCAGAATTGCGAAATATTTGTCGCCTTCTCAACCATTTCTCAGCTTCAAACTCCCATATCTCGCGAACGGATTGACCAAACCCAAAAGTTCCTATTGCATCTGAAAGTAGAAACTCGCCCGATTACAACGGTACGTGTTTTTTTCCCCGTAGGCCATAATGGTTAAGCGACTGGAGCAGCAGAAGTGCAAAAAATTTGTTGTCTTGTCAACCATTTCTTAGCTTCAAACTCCCATATCTCGCTAACGGATTGACCAAACCCAAAAATTCCTATTGCATCTGAAAGTAGAAACTCGCCCGATTGCAACAGTTTGTGTATTTTTTACCTAGGCCACTCTGGTTAAGCGTTTGGAGCAGCAGAAGTGCGAAATATTTGTTGCCTTCTGAACCATTTCATGGCTTCAAACTCCCATATCTCGCGAACGGATTGACAGAACCCAAAAATTCCTGCTGCGTCTGAAAGTAGAAACCCGCCCGATTACAACGGTTTGTGTATTTTTTCTCTCGGCCATTCTGGTTAATCGATTGGAGCAGCAGAAGTGCGAAAAATTTGTTACCATCTCAACTATTTCTTAGCTTCAAAGTCCCATTTCTCGCGAACCGATTGACCAAACCCAAAAATTCCTGCAGCGTCTGAACGTAGAAACTCGCCCGATTACAACGGTATGTGTATTTTTTCCCCAGGCCATTCTGGTTAAGCGTTTGGAGCAGCAGAATTGCGAAAAATTTGTTGCCTTCTCCACCATTTCTTAGCTTCAAACTCCCGTATCTCGCGAACGGATTGACCTAACCCAAAAATACCTATTGCATCCGAAAGTAGAAACTCGCCCGATTACAACGGTATGTGTATTTTTTCCCTAGGCAATTATGGTTAAGCGACTGGAGAAGCAGAAATGCGAAAAATTTGTTGCCTTTTGAATCATTTCTTAGCTTCAAACTCCCATATCTCGCGTCGGATTGACCTAACCCAAAAATCCCTATTGCATCTGAAAGTAGAATCTCGCCCGGTTACAAGGGTATGTGTATTTTTTCCCTAGGCCATTCTGGTTAAGCGTTTGGAGCAGCAAAATTGCGAAAAATTTGTTGCCTTCTCCACCATTTCTTAGCTTCAAACTCCCGTATCTCGCGAACGGATTGACCTAACCCAAAAATACCTATTGCATCTGAAAGTAGAAACTCGCCCGATTACAACGGTATGTGTATTTCCCCCCTAGGACATTCTGGTTAAGCGACTGGAGCAGCAGAAGTGCAAAAAATTTGTTGCCTTCTCAATCATTTCTTAGCTTCAAACTCCCATATCTCGCGAACGGAATGACCTAACCCAAAAATTCCTATTGCATCTGAAAGTAGAAACTCGCCCGATTACAACGGTATGTGTATTTTTTCCCCAGGCCATTCTGGTTAAGCGACTGGAGCAGCAGAATTGCGAAATATTTGTCGCCTTCTCAACCATTTCTCAGCTTCAAACTCCCATATCTCGCGAACGGATTGACCAAACCCAAAAGTTCCTATTGCATCTGAAAGTAGAAACTCGCCCGATTACAACGGTACGTGTTTTTTTCCCCGTAGGCCATAATGGTTAAGCGACTGGAGCAGCAGAAGTGCAAAAAATTTGTTGTCTTGTCAACCATTTCTTAGCTTCAAACTCCCATATCTCGCTAACGGATTGACCAAACCCAAAAATTCCTATTGCATCTGAAAGTAGAAACTCGCCCGATTGCAACAGTTTGTGTATTTTTTACCTAGGCCACTCTGGTTAAGCGTTTGGAGCAGCAGAAGTGCGAAATATTTGTTGCCTTCTGAACCATTTCATGGCTTCAAACTCCCATATCTCGCGAACGGATTGACAGAACCCAAAAATTCCTGCTGCGTCTGAAAGTAGAAACCCGCCCGATTACAACGGTTTGTGTATTTTTTCTCTCGGCCATTCTGGTTAATCGATTGGAGCAGCAGAAGTGCGAAAAATTTGTTACCATCTCAACTATTTCTTAGCTTCAAAGTCCCATTTCTCGCGAACCGATTGACCAAACCCAAAAATTCCTGCAGCGTCTGAACGTAGAAACTCGCCCGATTACAACGGTATGTGTATTTTTTCCCCAGGCCATTCTGGTTAAGCGTTTGGAGCAGCAGAATTGCGAAAAATTTGTTGCCTTCTCCACCATTTCTTAGCTTCAAACTCCCGTATCTCGCGAACGGATTGACCTAACCCAAAAATACCTATTGCATCCGAAAGTAGAAACTCGCCCGATTACAACGGTATGTGTATTTTTTCCCTAGGCAATTATGGTTAAGCGACTGGAGAAGCAGAAATGCGAAAAATTTGTTGCCTTTTGAATCATTTCTTAGCTTCAAACTCCCATATCTCGCGTCGGATTGACCTAACCCAAAAATCCCTATTGCATCTGAAAGTAGAATCTCGCCCGGTTACAAGGGTATGTGTATTTTTTCCCTAGGCCATTCTGGTTAAGCGTTTGGAGCAGCAGAATTGCGAAAAATTTGTTGCCTTCTCCACCATTTCTTAGCTTCAAACTCCCGTATCTCGCGAACGGATTGACCTAACCCAAAAATACCTATTGCATCTGAAAGTAGAAACTCGCCCGATTACAACGGTATGTGTATTTCCCCCCTAGGACATTCTGGTTAAGCGACTGGAGCAGCAGAAGTGCAAAAAATTTGTTGCCTTCTCAATCATTTCTTAGCTTCAAACTCCCATATCTCGCGAACGGAATGACCTAACCCAAAAATTCCTATTGCATCTGAAAGTAGAAACTCGCCCGATTACAACGGTATGTGTATTTTTTCCCCAGGCCATTCTGGTTAAGCGACTGGAGCAGCAGAATTGCTAAAAATTTGTTGCCTTCTCAACCATTTCTCAGCTTCAAACTCCCATATCTCGGGAACGGATCGACATAACCCAAAAATTCCTATTGCGTCTGAAAGTAGAAACTCGTCCTCTTACAACGGTATGTTTATTTTTTCCCTATGCCATTCTGGTTAAGCGTTTGGAGCAACAGAAGTGCGAAAAATTTGTTGCCTTCTCAACCATTCCTTAGCTTCAAACTCCCATATCTCGCGAACGGATTGACCAAACCCAAAAATTCCTATTGCATCTGAAAGTAGAAACTCGCCCGATTACAACGGTTTGTGTATTTTTTCCCTAGGCCATTCTGGTTAAGCGTTTGGAGCAGCAGAAGTGCGATAAATTTGCCGCCTTCTCAACCATTTCTTAGCTTCAAACTCCCATATCTCGCGAACGGATTGACCAAACCCAAAAATTCCTATTGCGTCTGAAAGTAGAAACTCGTCCTCTTACAACGGTATGTTTATTTTTTCCCTATGCCATTCTGGTTAAGCGACTGGAGCAACAGAAGTGCGAAAAATTTGTTGTCTTCTCAATCATTTCTTAGCTTCAAACTCCCATATCTCGTGAACGGATTGACCTTACCCAAAAATTCCTGTTACGTCTGAAAGTAGAAACTCGTCCGGTTACAACGGTATGTGTATTTTTTCCCTAGGCCATTCTGGTTAAGCGTTTGGAGCAGCAGAAGTGCGAAATATTCGTTGCCTTCTCAACCATTTCTTGTCTTCAAACTCCCATATCTCGCGAACAGATTGACCTAACCCAAAAATTCCTGCAGCGTCTGAACGTAGAAGCTCGCCCGATTACAACGGTATGTGTATTTTTTCCCCAGGCCATTCTGGTTAAGCGTTTGGGGCAGCAGAAGTGCGAAAAATTTGCCGCCTTCTCAACCATTTCTTAGCTTCAAACTCCCATATCTCGCGAACGGATTGACCTAACCCAAAAATACCTATTGCATCTGAAAGTAGAAACTCTCCCGATTACAACGGTATGTGTATTTTTTCCCTAGGCCATTCTGGTTAAGCGATTGGAGCATCAGAAGTGCGAAAAATTTGTTACCTTCTCAACCATTTCTTAGCTTCAAACTCCCGTATCTCGCGAACGGATTGACCTAACCCAAAAATACCTATTGCATCCGAAAGTAGAAACTCGCCCGATTACAACGGTTTGTGTATTTTTTCCCTAGGCCATTTTGGTTAAGCGGTTGGAGCAACAGAAGTGCAAAAAATTTGTTGTCTTGTCAACCATTTCTTAGCTTCAAAGTCCCATATCTCGCGATCGGATTGACCAAACTCAGAAATTCCTTCTGCGTCTGAAAGTTGAAACTCGCTCGATTACAACGGTATGTGTATTTTTTCCCTAGGCCATTCTGGTTAAGTGTTTGGAGCAACAGAAGTGCGAAAAATTTGTTGCCTTCTCAACCATTTCTTAGCTTCAAACTCCCGTATCTCGCGAACGGATTGACCTAACCCAAAAATTCCTGCAGCGTCTGAAAGTAGAAACTCGTCCGGTTACAACGGTATGTGTATTTTTTCCCTAGGCCATTCTGGTTAAGCGGTTGGAGCAGCAGACGTGCGAAATATTTGTTGCGTTCTCAACCATTTCTTGGCTTCAAACTCCCATATCTCGCGAACAGATTGACCTAACCCAAAAATTGCTGCTGTGTCTGAACGTAGAAGCTCGCCCGATTACAACGGTATGTGTATTTTTTCCCCAGGCCATTCTGGTTAAGCGTTTGGGGCAGCAGAAGTGCGAAAAATTTGCCGCCTTCTCAACCATTTCTTAGCTTCAAACTCCCATATCTCGCGAACGGATTGACCTAACCCAAAAATACCTATTGCATCTGAAAGTAGAAACTCTCCCGATTACAACGGTATGTGTATTTTTTCCCTAGGCCATTCTGGTTAAGCGATTGGAGCATCAGAAGTGCGAAAAATTTGTTACCTTCTCAACCATTTCTTAGCTTCAAACTCCCGTATCTCGCGAACGGATTGACCTAACCCAAAAATACCTATTGCATCCGAAAGTAGAAACTCGCCCGATTACAACGGTTTGTGTATTTTTTCCCTAGGCCATTTTGGTTAAGCGGTTGGAGCAACAGAAGTGCAAAAAATTTGTTGTCTTGTCAACCATTTCTTAGCTTCAAAGTCCCATATCTCGCGATCGGATTGACCAAACTCAGAAATTCCTTCTGCGTCTGAAAGTTGAAACTCGCTCGATTACAACGGTATGTGTATTTTTTCCCTAGGCCATTCTGGTTAAGTGTTTGGAGCAACAGAAGTGCGAAAAATTTGTTGCCTTCTCAACCATTTCTTAGCTTCAAACTCCCGTATCTCGCGAACGGATTGACCTAACCCAAAAATTCCTGCAGCGTCTGAAAGTAGAAACTCGTCCGGTTACAACGGTATGTGTATTTTTTCCCTAGGCCATTCTGGTTAAGCGGTTGGAGCAGCAGACGTGCGAAATATTTGTTGCGTTCTCAACCATTTCTTGGCTTCAAACTCCCATATCTCGCGAACAGATTGACCTAACCCAAAAATTGCTGCTGTGTCTGAAAGTAGAAACTCGTCCCCTTACAACGGAATGTGTATTTTTTCCCTAGGCCATTCTGGTTAAGCGTTTGGAGCAGCAGAAGTGCAAAAAATTTGTTGCCTTCTCAATCATTTCTTAGCTTCAAACTCCCATATCTCGCGTCGGATTGACATAACCCAAAAATACCTATTGCATCCGAAAGTAGAAACTCGCCCGATTACAACGGTTTGTGTATTTTTTCCCTAGGCCATTCTGGTTAAGTGTTTGGAGCAACAGAAGTGCGAAAAATTTGTTGCCTTCTCAACCATTTCTTAGCTTCAAACTCCCGTATCTCGCGAACGGATTGACCTAACCCATAAATTCCTGCAGCGTCTGAAGGTAGAAACTCGTCCCCTTTCAACGGTATGTGTATTTTTTACCTAGGCTATTCTGGTTAAGCGTTTGGAGCAGCAGAAGTGCAAAATATTTATGGCCTTCTCAACCATTTCTTGGCTTCAAACTCCCATATCTCGCGAACAGATCGACTTAACCCAAAAATTCCTGCTGCGTCTGAAAGTAGAAACTCGCTCGATTACAACGGTATGTGTATATTATTTCCCTAGGCCATTCTAGTTAAGCGTTTGGAGCAGCAGAAGTGCGAAAAATTTGTCGCCTTCTCAACCATTTCTTAGCTTCAAACTCCCATATCTCGCGAACGGATTGACCAAACCCAAAAATTCCTATTGCATCTGAAAGTAGAAACTCGCCCGATTACAACGGTATGTGTATTTCCCCCCTAGGACATTCTGGTTAAGCGACTGGAGCAGCAGAAGTGCGAAAAATTTGATGCCTTCTCAACCATTTCTTAGCTTTAAACTCCCATATCTCGCGAACGGATCGACATAACCCAGAAATTCCTATTGCGTCTGAAAGTAGAAACTCGTCCTCTTACAACGGTATGTTTATTTCTTCCCTAGGCCATTCTGGTTAAGCGTTTGGAGCAGCAGAAGTGCGAAATAATAGTTGCCTTCTCAACCATCTCTTGGCTACAAGCTCCCATATCTCGCGAACAGATTGACCTAACCCAAAAATTCCTGCTGCGTCTAAAAGTAGAAACTCGCCCGATTACAACGGTATGTGTATTCTTTCCCTAGGCCATTCTGGTTAAGCGTTTGGAGCAGCAGAATTGCGAAATATTTGTTGCCTTCTCAACCATTTCTTGGCGTCAAACACCCATATCTCGCGAACAGTTTGACCTAACCCAAAAATTCCTGCAGCGTCTGAACGTAGAAACTCGCCCGATTACAACGGTATGCGTATTTTTTCCCCAGGCGATTCTGGTTAAGCGTTTGGAGCAGCAGAATTGCAAAAAATGTGTTGTCTTGTCAACGATTTCTTACCTTCAAAGTCCCATATCGCGCGAACGGATTGACCTAACCATAAAATTCCTATTGCATCTGAAAGTAGAAACTCGCCCGATTAGAAAGGTATGCGTATTTTTTCCTAGGCCTTTCTGGTTAAGCGAATGGAGCAGCAGAATTGCGAAAAATTTGTGGCCTTGTCAACCATTTCTTAGCTTCAATGTCCCATATCTCGCGAACGGATTGACCAAACACAAAAATTTCTGCTGCGTCTGAAAGTAGAAACTCTTACGACTACAACGGTATGTGCATTTTCTCCCTACGCCTTTCTGATTAAGCGTTTCGAGCACCAGAAATGCCCAAAATTTGTTGCCTTCTCAAACATTTCTTAGCTTCAAACTCCCGTATTTCGCAAACGGATTGACCAAACCCAAAAAATTCCTGCTGCGTCTGAAAGTAGAAACTCGCTCGATTAGAATGGTATGTGTATTTTTTCCTAGGCCATTCTGGTTAAGCGACTGGAGCAGCAGAAGTGCGAAAAATTTGTTGTTTTCTCAACTATTTCTTAGCTTCAAACTCCCATATCTCGCGCACGGATTGACCAAACCCAAAAATTCCTGTTGCGTCTGAAAGTAGAAACTCGTCCGGTTACAACGGTATGTGTATTTTTTCCCTAGGCCATTTTGGTTAAGCGTTTGGAGCAGCAGAATTGCGAAAAATTTGTTGTCTGCTCAACCATTTCTTAGTTTCAAACTCCCATATCTCGCAAACGGATTGACCAAACACAAAAATTCCTGCTGCGTCTGAAAGAACAAACTAGCCCGATTACAACGATATGTGTATTTTTTCCTAGGCAATTCTGGTTAAGCGACTGGAGAAGCAGAAATGCGAAAAATTTGTTGCCTTCTGAATCATTTCTTAGCTTCAAACTCCCATATCTCGCAAACGGATTGACCAAACACAAAAATTCCTGCTGCGTCTGAAAGAACAAACTCGCCCGATTACAACGATATGTGTATTTTTTCCCCAGGCCATTGTTGTTAAGCTTTTGGAGCAGCAGAATTGCGCAATGTTTGTTGCCTTCTCAACCATTTCTTAGCTTAAACTACCATATCTCGCGAACTGATTGACCAAACCCAAGAATTTCTATAGCATCTGAAAGTAGAAACTCGCCCGATTACAACGGTATGTGTATTTTTTCCCTAGGCCATTCTGGTTAAGCGTTTGGAGCAGCAGAATTGCGAAAAATTTGTTGTCTTCTCAACTATTTCTTAGCTTCAAACTCCCATATCTCGCGAACGGATTGACCAAACCCAGAAATTCCTGCTGCGTCTGAAAGCAGAAGCTGGCTCGATTACAACGGTATGGCTTTTATCCCGCTAGGCCATTCTGGTTAAGCGTTTGGAGCAACAGAAGTGTGAAAAATTTGTTGCCTTCTCAATCATTCCTTCGCTTCAAACTCCCATATCTCGCGAACTGATTGACCTAACCCTAAAATTCCTACTGCATCTGAAAGTAGAAAATCGCCCGATTAGAACGGCATGCGTATTTTTTCCCTAGGCCATTCTGGTTAAGCGTTTGGAGCAGCAGAATTGCGAAAAATTTGTTTTCTTCTCAACCATTTCTTAGCTTCAAACTCCCATATCTCGCGAACGGATTGACCTAACCCAAAAATTCCTATGGCATCTGAAAGTAGAATGTCGCTCGATTACAACGGTATGGGTATTTTATCCCTAGTACATTCTGGTTAAGCGTTTGGAGCAGCAGAAGTGCGAAAAATTTGTTGCCTTCTCAATCATTTCTTAGCTTCAAACTCCCATATCTCGCGAACGGAATGACCTAACCCAAAAATTCCTATTGCATCTGAAAGTAGAAACTCGCCCGATTACAACGGTATGTGTATTTTTTCCCCAGGCCATTCTGGTTAAGCGACTGGAGCAGCAGAATTGCGAAATATTTGTCGCCTTCTCAACCATTTCTCAGCTTCAAACTCCCATATCTCGCGAACGGATTGACCAAACCCAAAAGTTCCTATTGCATCTGAAAGTAGAAACTCGCCCGATTACAACGGTACGTGTTTTTTTCCCCGTAGGCCATAATGGTTAAGCGACTGGAGCAGCAGAAGTGCAAAAAATTTGTTGTCTTGTCAACCATTTCTTAGCTTCAAACTCCCATATCTCGCTAACGGATTGACCAAACCCAAAAATTCCTATTGCATCTGAAAGTAGAAACTCGCCCGATTGCAACAGTTTGTGTATTTTTTACCTAGGCCACTCTGGTTAAGCGTTTGGAGCAGCAGAAGTGCGAAATATTTGTTGCCTTCTGAACCATTTCATGGCTTCAAACTCCCATATCTCGCGAACGGATTGACAGAACCCAAAAATTCCTGCTGCGTCTGAAAGTAGAAACCCGCCCGATTACAACGGTTTGTGTATTTTTTCTCTCGGCCATTCTGGTTAATCGATTGGAGCAGCAGAAGTGCGAAAAATTTGTTACCATCTCAACTATTTCTTAGCTTCAAAGTCCCATTTCTCGCGAACCGATTGACCAAACCCAAAAATTCCTGCAGCGTCTGAACGTAGAAACTCGCCCGATTACAACGGTATGTGTATTTTTTCCCCAGGCCATTCTGGTTAAGCGTTTGGAGCAGCAGAATTGCGAAAAATTTGTTGCCTTCTCCACCATTTCTTAGCTTCAAACTCCCGTATCTCGCGAACGGATTGACCTAACCCAAAAATACCTATTGCATCCGAAAGTAGAAACTCGCCCGATTACAACGGTATGTGTATTTTTTCCCTAGGCAATTATGGTTAAGCGACTGGAGAAGCAGAAATGCGAAAAATTTGTTGCCTTTTGAATCATTTCTTAGCTTCAAACTCCCATATCTCGCGTCGGATTGACCTAACCCAAAAATCCCTATTGCATCTGAAAGTAGAATCTCGCCCGGTTACAAGGGTATGTGTATTTTTTCCCTAGGCCATTCTGGTTAAGCGTTTGGAGCAGCAGAATTGCGAAAAATTTGTTGCCTTCTCCACCATTTCTTAGCTTCAAACTCCCGTATCTCGCGAACGGATTGACCTAACCCAAAAATACCTATTGCATCTGAAAGTAGAAACTCGCCCGATTACAACGGTATGTGTATTTCCCCCCTAGGACATTCTGGTTAAGCGACTGGAGCAGCAGAAGTGCAAAAAATTTGTTGCCTTCTCAATCATTTCTTAGCTTCAAACTCCCATATCTCGCGAACGGAATGACCTAACCCAAAAATTCCTATTGCATCTGAAAGTAGAAACTCGCCCGATTACAACGGTATGTGTATTTTTTCCCCAGGCCATTCTGGTTAAGCGACTGGAGCAGCAGAATTGCTAAAAATTTGTTGCCTTCTCAACCATTTCTCAGCTTCAAACTCCCATATCTCGGGAACGGATCGACATAACCCAAAAATTCCTATTGCGTCTGAAAGTAGAAACTCGTCCTCTTACAACGGTATGTTTATTTTTTCCCTATGCCATTCTGGTTAAGCGTTTGGAGCAACAGAAGTGCGAAAAATTTGTTGCCTTCTCAACCATTCCTTAGCTTCAAACTCCCATATCTCGCGAACGGATTGACCAAACCCAAAAATTCCTATTGCATCTGAAAGTAGAAACTCGCCCGATTACAACGGTTTGTGTATTTTTTCCCTAGGCCATTCTGGTTAAGCGTTTGGAGCAGCAGAAGTGCGATAAATTTGCCGCCTTCTCAACCATTTCTTAGCTTCAAACTCCCATATCTCGCGAACGGATTGACCAAACCCAAAAATTCCTATTGCGTCTGAAAGTAGAAACTCGTCCTCTTACAACGGTATGTTTATTTTTTCCCTATGCCATTCTGGTTAAGCGACTGGAGCAACAGAAGTGCGAAAAATTTGTTGTCTTCTCAATCATTTCTTAGCTTCAAACTCCCATATCTCGTGAACGGATTGACCTTACCCAAAAATTCCTGTTACGTCTGAAAGTAGAAACTCGTCCGGTTACAACGGTATGTGTATTTTTTCCCTAGGCCATTCTGGTTAAGCGTTTGGAGCAGCAGAAGTGCGAAATATTCGTTGCCTTCTCAACCATTTCTTGTCTTCAAACTCCCATATCTCGCGAACAGATTGACCTAACCCAAAAATTCCTGCAGCGTCTGAACGTAGAAGCTCGCCCGATTACAACGGTATGTGTATTTTTTCCCCAGGCCATTCTGGTTAAGCGTTTGGGGCAGCAGAAGTGCGAAAAATTTGCCGCCTTCTCAACCATTTCTTAGCTTCAAACTCCCATATCTCGCGAACGGATTGACCTAACCCAAAAATACCTATTGCATCTGAAAGTAGAAACTCTCCCGATTACAACGGTATGTGTATTTTTTCCCTAGGCCATTCTGGTTAAGCGGTTGGAGCAGCAGACGTGCGAAATATTTGTTGCGTTCTCAACCATTTCTTGGCTTCAAACTCCCATATCTCGCGAACAGATTGACCTAACCCAAAAATTGCTGCTGTGTCTGAAAGTAGAAACTCGTCCCCTTACAACGGAATGTGTATTTTTTCCCTAGGCCATTCTGGTTAAGCGTTTGGAGCAGCAGAAGTGCAAAAAATTTGTTGCCTTCTCAATCATTTCTTAGCTTCAAACTCCCATATCTCGCGTCGGATTGACCTAACCCAAAAATACCTATTGCATCCGAAAGTAGAAACTCGCCCGATTACAACGGTTTGTGTATTTTTTCCCTAGGCCATTCTGGTTAAGTGTTTGGAGCAACAGAAGTGCGAAAAATTTGTTGCCTTCTCAACCATTTCTTAGCTTCAAACTCCCGTATCTCGCGAACGGATTGACCTAACCCATAAATTCCTGCAGCGTCTGAAGGTAGAAACTCGTCCCCTTTCAACGGTATGTGTATTTTTTACCTAGGCTATTCTGGTTAAGCGTTTGGAGCAGCAGAAGTGCAAAATATTTATGGCCTTCTCAACCATTTCTTGGCTTCAAACTCCCATATCTCGCGAACAGATCGACTTAACCCAAAAATTCCTGCTGCGTCTGAAAGTAGAAACTCGCTCGATTACAACGGTATGTGTATATTATTTCCCTAGGCCATTCTAGTTAAGCGTTTGGAGCAGCAGAAGTGCGAAAAATTTGTCGCCTTCTCAACCATTTCTTAGCTTCAAACTCCCATATCTCGCGAACGGATTGACCAAACCCAAAAATTCCTATTGCATCTGAAAGTAGAAACTCGCCCGATTACAACGGTATGTGTATTTCCCCCCTAGGACATTCTGGTTAAGCGACTGGAGCAGCAGAAGTGCGAAAAATTTGATGCCTTCTCAACCATTTCTTAGCTTTAAACTCCCATATCTCGCGAACGGATCGACATAACCCAGAAATTCCTATTGCGTCTGAAAGTAGAAACTCGTCCTCTTACAACGGTATGTTTATTTCTTCCCTAGGCCATTCTGGTTAAGCGTTTGGAGCAGCAGAAGTGCGAAATAATAGTTGCCTTCTCAACCATCTCTTGGCTACAAGCTCCCATATCTCGCGAACAGATTGACCTAACCCAAAAATTCCTGCTGCGTCTAAAAGTAGAAACTCGCCCGATTACAACGGTATGTGTATTCTTTCCCTAGGCCATTCTGGTTAAGCGTTTGGAGCAGCAGAATTGCGAAATATTTGTTGCCTTCTCAACCATTTCTTGGCGTCAAACACCCATATCTCGCGAACAGTTTGACCTAACCCAAAAATTCCTGCAGCGTCTGAACGTAGAAACTCGCCCGATTACAACGGTATGCGTATTTTTTCCCCAGGCGATTCTGGTTAAGCGTTTGGAGCAGCAGAATTGCAAAAAATGTGTTGTCTTGTCAACGATTTCTTACCTTCAAAGTCCCATATCGCGCGAACGGATTGACCTAACCATAAAATTCCTATTGCATCTGAAAGTAGAAACTCGCCCGATTAGAAAGGTATGCGTATTTTTTCCTAGGCCTTTCTGGTTAAGCGAATGGAGCAGCAGAATTGCGAAAAATTTGTGGCCTTGTCAACCATTTCTTAGCTTCAATGTCCCATATCTCGCGAACGGATTGACCAAACACAAAAATTTCTGCTGCGTCTGAAAGTAGAAACTCTTACGACTACAACGGTATGTGCATTTTCTCCCTACGCCTTTCTGATTAAGCGTTTCGAGCACCAGAAATGCCCAAAATTTGTTGCCTTCTCAAACATTTCTTAGCTTCAAACTCCCGTATTTCGCAAACGGATTGACCAAACCCAAAAAATTCCTGCTGCGTCTGAAAGTAGAAACTCGCTCGATTAGAATGGTATGTGTATTTTTTCCTAGGCCATTCTGGTTAAGCGACTGGAGCAGCAGAAGTGCGAAAAATTTGTTGTTTTCTCAACTATTTCTTAGCTTCAAACTCCCATATCTCGCGCACGGATTGACCAAACCCAAAAATTCCTGTTGCGTCTGAAAGTAGAAACTCGTCCGGTTACAACGGTATGTGTATTTTTTCCCTAGGCCATTTTGGTTAAGCGTTTGGAGCAGCAGAATTGCGAAAAATTTGTTGTCTGCTCAACCATTTCTTAGTTTCAAACTCCCATATCTCGCAAACGGATTGACCAAACACAAAAATTCCTGCTGCGTCTGAAAGAACAAACTAGCCCGATTACAACGATATGTGTATTTTTTCCTAGGCAATTCTGGTTAAGCGACTGGAGAAGCAGAAATGCGAAAAATTTGTTGCCTTCTGAATCATTTCTTAGCTTCAAACTCCCATATCTCGCAAACGGATTGACCAAACACAAAAATTCCTGCTGCGTCTGAAAGAACAAACTCGCCCGATTACAACGATATGTGTATTTTTTCCCCAGGCCATTGTTGTTAAGCTTTTGGAGCAGCAGAATTGCGCAATGTTTGTTGCCTTCTCAACCATTTCTTAGCTTAAACTACCATATCTCGCGAACTGATTGACCAAACCCAAGAATTTCTATAGCATCTGAAAGTAGAAACTCGCCCGATTACAACGGTATGTGTATTTTTTCCCTAGGCCATTCTGGTTAAGCGTTTGGAGCAGCAGAATTGCGAAAAATTTGTTGTCTTCTCAACTATTTCTTAGCTTCAAACTCCCATATCTCGCGAACGGATTGACCAAACCCAGAAATTCCTGCTGCGTCTGAAAGCAGAAGCTGGCTCGATTACAACGGTATGGCTTTTATCCCGCTAGGCCATTCTGGTTAAGCGTTTGGAGCAACAGAAGTGTGAAAAATTTGTTGCCTTCTCAATCATTCCTTCGCTTCAAACTCCCATATCTCGCGAACTGATTGACCTAACCCTAAAATTCCTACTGCATCTGAAAGTAGAAAATCGCCCGATTAGAACGGCATGCGTATTTTTTCCCTAGGCCATTCTGGTTAAGCGTTTGGAGCAGCAGAATTGCGAAAAATTTGTTTTCTTCTCAACCATTTCTTAGCTTCAAACTCCCATATCTCGCGAACGGATTGACCTAACCCAAAAATTCCTATGGCATCTGAAAGTAGAATGTCGCTCGATTACAACGGTATGGGTATTTTATCCCTAGTACATTCTGGTTAAGCGTTTGGAGCAGCAGAAGTGCGAAAAATTTGTTGCCTTCTCAATCATTTCTTAGCTTCAAACTCCCATATCTCGCGAACGGAATGACCTAACCCAAAAATTCCTATTGCATCTGAAAGTAGAAACTCGCCCGATTACAACGGTATGTGTATTTTTTCCCCAGGCCATTCTGGTTAAGCGACTGGAGCAGCAGAATTGCGAAATATTTGTCGCCTTCTCAACCATTTCTCAGCTTCAAACTCCCATATCTCGCGAACGGATTGACCAAACCCAAAAGTTCCTATTGCATCTGAAAGTAGAAACTCGCCCGATTACAACGGTACGTGTTTTTTTCCCCGTAGGCCATAATGGTTAAGCGACTGGAGCAGCAGAAGTGCAAAAAATTTGTTGTCTTGTCAACCATTTCTTAGCTTCAAACTCCCATATCTCGCTAACGGATTGACCAAACCCAAAAATTCCTATTGCATCTGAAAGTAGAAACTCGCCCGATTGCAACAGTTTGTGTATTTTTTACCTAGGCCACTCTGGTTAAGCGTTTGGAGCAGCAGAAGTGCGAAATATTTGTTGCCTTCTGAACCATTTCATGGCTTCAAACTCCCATATCTCGCGAACGGATTGACAGAACCCAAAAATTCCTGCTGCGTCTGAAAGTAGAAACCCGCCCGATTACAACGGTTTGTGTATTTTTTCTCTCGGCCATTCTGGTTAATCGATTGGAGCAGCAGAAGTGCGAAAAATTTGTTACCATCTCAACTATTTCTTAGCTTCAAAGTCCCATTTCTCGCGAACCGATTGACCAAACCCAAAAATTCCTGCAGCGTCTGAACGTAGAAACTCGCCCGATTACAACGGTATGTGTATTTTTTCCCCAGGCCATTCTGGTTAAGCGTTTGGAGCAGCAGAATTGCGAAAAATTTGTTGCCTTCTCCACCATTTCTTAGCTTCAAACTCCCGTATCTCGCGAACGGATTGACCTAACCCAAAAATACCTATTGCATCCGAAAGTAGAAACTCGCCCGATTACAACGGTATGTGTATTTTTTCCCTAGGCAATTATGGTTAAGCGACTGGAGAAGCAGAAATGCGAAAAATTTGTTGCCTTTTGAATCATTTCTTAGCTTCAAACTCCCATATCTCGCGTCGGATTGACCTAACCCAAAAATCCCTATTGCATCTGAAAGTAGAATCTCGCCCGGTTACAAGGGTATGTGTATTTTTTCCCTAGGCCATTCTGGTTAAGCGTTTGGAGCAGCAGAATTGCGAAAAATTTGTTGCCTTCTCCACCATTTCTTAGCTTCAAACTCCCGTATCTCGCGAACGGATTGACCTAACCCAAAAATACCTATTGCATCTGAAAGTAGAAACTCGCCCGATTACAACGGTATGTGTATTTCCCCCCTAGGACATTCTGGTTAAGCGACTGGAGCAGCAGAAGTGCAAAAAATTTGTTGCCTTCTCAATCATTTCTTAGCTTCAAACTCCCATATCTCGCGAACGGAATGACCTAACCCAAAAATTCCTATTGCATCTGAAAGTAGAAACTCGCCCGATTACAACGGTATGTGTATTTTTTCCCCAGGCCATTCTGGTTAAGCGACTGGAGCAGCAGAATTGCTAAAAATTTGTTGCCTTCTCAACCATTTCTCAGCTTCAAACTCCCATATCTCGGGAACGGATCGACATAACCCAAAAATTCCTATTGCGTCTGAAAGTAGAAACTCGTCCTCTTACAACGGTATGTTTATTTTTTCCCTATGCCATTCTGGTTAAGCGTTTGGAGCAACAGAAGTGCGAAAAATTTGTTGCCTTCTCAACCATTCCTTAGCTTCAAACTCCCATATCTCGCGAACGGATTGACCAAACCCAAAAATTCCTATTGCATCTGAAAGTAGAAACTCGCCCGATTACAACGGTTTGTGTATTTTTTCCCTAGGCCATTCTGGTTAAGCGTTTGGAGCAGCAGAAGTGCGATAAATTTGCCGCCTTCTCAACCATTTCTTAGCTTCAAACTCCCATATCTCGCGAACGGATTGACCAAACCCAAAAATTCCTATTGCGTCTGAAAGTAGAAACTCGTCCTCTTACAACGGTATGTTTATTTTTTCCCTATGCCATTCTGGTTAAGCGACTGGAGCAACAGAAGTGCGAAAAATTTGTTGTCTTCTCAATCATTTCTTAGCTTCAAACTCCCATATCTCGTGAACGGATTGACCTTACCCAAAAATTCCTGTTACGTCTGAAAGTAGAAACTCGTCCGGTTACAACGGTATGTGTATTTTTTCCCTAGGCCATTCTGGTTAAGCGTTTGGAGCAGCAGAAGTGCGAAATATTCGTTGCCTTCTCAACCATTTCTTGTCTTCAAACTCCCATATCTCGCGAACAGATTGACCTAACCCAAAAATTCCTGCAGCGTCTGAACGTAGAAGCTCGCCCGATTACAACGGTATGTGTATTTTTTCCCCAGGCCATTCTGGTTAAGCGTTTGGGGCAGCAGAAGTGCGAAAAATTTGCCGCCTTCTCAACCATTTCTTAGCTTCAAACTCCCATATCTCGCGAACGGATTGACCTAACCCAAAAATACCTATTGCATCTGAAAGTAGAAACTCTCCCGATTACAACGGTATGTGTATTTTTTCCCTAGGCCATTCTGGTTAAGCGATTGGAGCATCAGAAGTGCGAAAAATTTGTTACCTTCTCAACCATTTCTTAGCTTCAAACTCCCGTATCTCGCGAACGGATTGACCTAACCCAAAAATACCTATTGCATCCGAAAGTAGAAACTCGCCCGATTACAACGGTTTGTGTATTTTTTCCCTAGGCCATTTTGGTTAAGCGGTTGGAGCAACAGAAGTGCAAAAAATTTGTTGTCTTGTCAACCATTTCTTAGCTTCAAAGTCCCATATCTCGCGATCGGATTGACCAAACTCAGAAATTCCTTCTGCGTCTGAAAGTTGAAACTCGCTCGATTACAACGGTATGTGTATTTTTTCCCTAGGCCATTCTGGTTAAGTGTTTGGAGCAACAGAAGTGCGAAAAATTTGTTGCCTTCTCAACCATTTCTTAGCTTCAAACTCCCGTATCTCGCGAACGGATTGACCTAACCCAAAAATTCCTGCAGCGTCTGAAAGTAGAAACTCGTCCGGTTACAACGGTATGTGTATTTTTTCCCTAGGCCATTCTGGTTAAGCGGTTGGAGCAGCAGACGTGCGAAATATTTGTTGCGTTCTCAACCATTTCTTGGCTTCAAACTCCCATATCTCGCGAACAGATTGACCTAACCCAAAAATTGCTGCTGTGTCTGAAAGTAGAAACTCGTCCCCTTACAACGGAATGTGTATTTTTTCCCTAGGCCATTCTGGTTAAGCGTTTGGAGCAGCAGAAGTGCAAAAAATTTGTTGCCTTCTCAATCATTTCTTAGCTTCAAACTCCCATATCTCGCGTCGGATTGACCTAACCCAAAAATACCTATTGCATCCGAAAGTAGAAACTCGCCCGATTACAACGGTTTGTGTATTTTTTCCCTAGGCCATTCTGGTTAAGTGTTTGGAGCAACAGAAGTGCGAAAAATTTGTTGCCTTCTCAACCATTTCTTAGCTTCAAACTCCCGTATCTCGCGAACGGATTGACCTAACCCATAAATTCCTGCAGCGTCTGAAGGTAGAAACTCGTCCCCTTTCAACGGTATGTGTATTTTTTACCTAGGCTATTCTGGTTAAGCGTTTGGAGCAGCAGAAGTGCAAAATATTTATGGCCTTCTCAACCATTTCTTGGCTTCAAACTCCCATATCTCGCGAACAGATCCACTTAACCCAAAAATTCCTGCTGCGTCTGAAAGTAGAAACTCGCTCGATTACAACGGTATGTGTATATTATTTCCCTAGGCCATTCTAGTTAAGCGTTTGGAGCAGCAGAAGTGCGAAAAATTTGTCGCCTTCTCAACCATTTCTTAGCTTCAAACTCCCATATCTCGCGAACGGATTGACCTAACCCAAAAATTCCTATGGCATCTGAAAGTAGAATGTCGCTCGATTACAACGGTATGGGTATTTTATCCCTAGTACATTCTGGTTAAGCGTTTGGAGCAGCAGAAGTGCGAAAAATTTGTTGTCTTCTCAACTATTTCTTAGCTTCAAACTCCCATATCTCGCGAGCGGATTGACCAACCCCAAAAATTCCTGTTGCGCCTGTAAGTAGAAGCTAGCCCGATCACAACGGTATGTGCATTTTTTCCCTAGGCCATTCTGGTTAAGCGTTTGGAGCAGCAGAAGTGCGCAAAATTTGTTGTCTCCTCAACCATTTCTAAGCTTCAAACTCCCATATCTCGCAAACCGATACACCAAGCCCAAAAATTCCTGCTGCGTCTGAAAGCAGAAACTCGTACGATTACAACGGTATGTGTATTTTTTCCCTAGGCCGTTCTGGTTAAGCGTTTGGAGCAGCAGAATTGCGAAAAATTTTTTGCCTTGTCAACCATTTCTTGGCTTCAAACTCCCATATCTCGCGAACAGATTGGCCTAACCCAAAAATTCATGCTGCGCCAGAAAGCAGAAACTCGCCCGATTACAACGGTATGTGTATTTGTCCCCAAGGCCATTCTGGTTAAGCAACTGGAGCAGCAGAATTGCGAAAAATTTGTTGTCTTGTTAACGATTTCTTAGCTTCAAAGTCCCATATCGCGCGAACGGGTTGACCTAACCCTAAAATTCCTATTGCATCTGAAAGCAGAAACTCGCCCGATTACAACGGTATGTGTATTTTTTCCCTACGGCATTCTGGTTAAGCTTTTGGAGCACCAGAAGTGCGAAAAATTTTTTGTCATCTCAACTATTTCTTAGCTTCAAACTCCCATATCTCGCGCACGGTTTGACCATACCCGAAAATTCCTATTGCATCTGAAAATAGAAACTCGCCCGATTACAACGGTATGTGTATTTTTCCCCTAGGCCGTTCTGGTTAAGCGACTGGAGCAGCAAAATTGCGAAAAATTTGTGGCCTTGTCAACCATTTCTTAGCTTCAAAGTCCCATATCTCGCGAACGGATTGACCAAACCCAAAAATTCCTGTTGCGTCTGAAAGTAGAAACTCGTCCGGTTACAACGGTATGAGCATTTTTTCCCTAGGCCATTCTGGTTAAGCGTTTGGAGCAGCAGAATTGCGAAAAATTTGTTGTTTTCTCAACCATTTCTTAGTTTCAAACTCCCATATCTCGCAAACGGATTGACCAAACACAAAAATTCCTACTGTGTCTGAAAGAACAAACTCGCCCGATTACGACGATATGTATATTTTTTCCCTAGGCCATTCTGGTTAAGCGTTTGGAGCAACAGAGATTCGAAAAATTTGTTGCCTTCTCAATCATTGCTTAGCTTCAAACTCCCATATCTCGCGAACGGATTGACCAAACCCAAGAATTTCTATAGCATCTGAAAGTAGAAACTCGCCCGATTACAACGGTATGTATATTTTTTCCCTACGGCATTCTGGTTAAGCTTTTGGAGCACCAGAAGTGCGCAATATTTGTTGTCTTCTCAACCATTTCTTAGCTTCAAACTCCCATATCTCGCGAACGGATTGACCAAACCCAAAAATTCCTGCTGTGTCTGAAAGTAGAAACTTGCCCGATTACAACGGTATGTGTATTTTTTCCCTAGGCCATTCTGGTTAAGCGACTGGAGCAGCAGAATTGCAAAAAATTTGTTGTTTTGCCAACCATTCCTTAGCTTCAATGTCCCATATCTCGCGAACGGATTGACCAAACCCAGAAATTCCTGCTGCGTCTGAAAGTAGAAACTCGCTAGATTACAACGGTATGGGTATTATCCCGCTAGGCCATTCTGGTTAAACGTTTGGAGCAACAGAAGTGTGAAAAAGCCTTCTCAATCATTCCTTAGCTTCAAACTCCCATATCTCGCGAACAGATTGACCTAACCCTAAAATACCTACTGTATCTGAAAGTAGAAACTCGCCCGATTAGAACGGTATGTGTGTTTTTTCCCGAGGCCATTCTGGTTAAGCGTTTGGAGCAAAAGTATTGCGAAAAATTTGTTGTCTTCTCAACCATTCCTTAGCTTCAAACTCCCATATCTCGCGAACGGATTGACCTAACCCAAAAATTCCTATGGCATCTGAAAGTAGAATGTCGCTCGATTACAACGGTATGGGTATTTTATCCCTAGTACATTCTGGTTAAGCGTTTGGAGCAGCAGAAGTGCGAAAAATATGTTGTCTTCTCAACTATTTCTTAGCTTCAAACTCCCATATCTCGCGAACGGATTGAACTAACCAAAAAATTCCTATTGCATCTGAAGGTAGAAATCTCGCCCGATTACAACGGTATGTGTATTTTTTCCTAGGCCATTCTGGTTAAGCGACTGGAGCAGCAGAAGTGTGAAAAATTTGTTCTCTTCTCAACTATTTCTTAGCTTCAAACTCCCATATCTCGCGAACGGATTGAGCAAACCCAAAAATTCCTTCTGCGTTTGAAAGTAGAAACTCGCCCGATTACAACGGTATGTGTATTTTTTCCCTAAGCCATTCTGGTTAAGCGATTGGAGCAGCAGACGTGCGAAAAATTTGTTCTCTTGTCAACCATTTCTTGGCTTCAAACTCCCATATCTCGCGAACAGATTGACCTAACCCAAAAATTCCTGCTGCGCCTGAAAGTAGAAAGTCGCCCGATTACAACGGTATGTGTATTTTTGCCCTGGGCCATTCTGGTTAAGCGTTTAGAGCAGCAGAATTGCGAAATATTAGTTGCCTTCTCAACCATTTCTTGGCTTCAAACTCCCATATCTCGCGAACAGATTGACCTAACCCAAAAATTCCTGCTGCGTTTGAAAGTAGAAACTCGCCCGATTACGACGGTATGTGTATTTTTTCCCTAGGCCATTCTGGTTAAGCGTTGGGAGCAGCAGAAATGCGAAAAATTTGTTGTCTTCTCAACCATTTCTTAGCTTCAAACTCCCATATGTCGCGAACGGATTGACCTAACCCAAAAATTCCTATTGCATCTGAAAGTAGAAACTCGACCGATTACAACGGTACGTGTATTTTTCCCATAGGCCATTCTGTTTAAACGTTTGGAGCAGCAGAAGTGCGAAAAATTCGTTGCCTTCTCAACCATTTCTTGGCTTTAAACTCCCATATCTCGCAAACAGATTGACCTAACCCAAAAATTCCTGCTGCGTCTGAAAGTAGAAACTCGCCCGATTACAACGGTATGCGTATTTTTCCCATAGGCCATTCTGGTTAAGCGTTTGGAGCAGCAGAAGTGCGAAAAATTTGTTGTCTTCTCAACCATTTCTTAGCTTCAAACTCCCATATGTCGCGAACGGATTGACCTAACCCAAAAATTCCTATTGCATCTGAAAGTAGAAACTCGCCCGATTACAACGGTACGTGTACTTTTCCCATAGGCCATTCTGTTTAAACGTTTGGAGCAGCAGAAGTGCGAAAAATTTGTTGTCTTCTCAACCATTTCTTAGCTTCAAACTCCCATATCTCGCGAACGGATTGACCTAACCCAAAAATTCCTGCTGCGTTTGAAAGTAGAAACTCGCCCGATTACGACGGTATGTGTATTTTTTCCCTAGGCCATTCTGGTTAAGCGTTGGGAGCAGCAGAAATGCGAAAAATTTGTTGTCTTCTCAACCATTTCTTAGCTTCAAACTCCCATATGTCGCGAACGGATTGACCTAACCCAAAAATTCCTATTGCATCTGAAAGTAGAAACTCGCCCGATTACAACGGTACGTGTATTTTTCCCATAGGCCATTCTGTTTAAACGTTTGGAGCAGCAGAAGTGCGAAAAATTTGTTGTCTTCTCAACTATTTCTTAGCTTCAGAGTCTCATATCTCGCAAACGGATAGACCAAACCCAGAAATTCCTGCTGCGTATGAAAGGAGGAACTTGCCCGATTACAACGGTATGTGTATTTTTTCCCTAGGCCAATCTGGTTAACCGATTTGAGCAGCAGAAGTGCGAAAAATTTGTTGGCTTCTCAACTATTTCTTAGCTTCAAACTCCCATATCTCGCGAACGGATTGAGCAAACCCAAAAATTCCTGCTGCGTCTGAAAGTTGAAACTCGACCGATTACAACGGTATGTGTGTATCTCCCCTAGGCCATCCTGGTTACGCGATTGGAGCAGCAGAAGTGCGATAAATTTGTTGTCTTCTCAACCATTTCTTAGGTTCAAAGTCCCATACCTCGCGAACTGATTGACCTAACCCAAAAATTCCTATTGCATCTGAAAGTAGAAACTCGCACGATTACAACGGTATGTGTATTTTTCCCCTAGGCCATTCTGGTTAAGCGACTGGAGCAGCAGAAGAACAAAAAATTTGTTGTCTTGTCAACCATTTCTTAGCTTCAAACTCCCATATCTCGCGAACGGATTGACCGAACCCAAAAATTCCTATTGCATCTGAAAGTAGAAACTCGCCCGATTACAACGGTATGTGTATTTTGTCCCTAGGCCAATCTAGTTAAGCGATTGGAGCAGCAGAAGTGCGAAAAATTTGTTGCCTTCTCAACCATTTCTTAGCTTCAAACTCCCGTATCTCGCGAACGGATTGAGCAAACCCAAAAATTCCTGCTGCGTATGAAAGTAGAAACTCGCCCGATTACAACGGTATGTGTATTTTCTCCCTGGGCCATTCTGGTTAAGCGTTTGGAGCAGCAGAATTGCGAAATATTTGTTGCCTTCTCAACCATTTCTTGGCTTCAAACTCCCATATCTCGCGAACAGATTGACTTAACCCTAAAATTCCTATTGCATCTGAAAGAAGAAACTCGTCCGATTGCAACGGTATGTGTATTTTTCCCCTAGGCCATTGTGGTTAAGCGTTTGGAGCAGCAGAATTGCAAAAAATTTGTTGTCTTCTAAACCATTTCTTAGCTTCAAAGTCCCATATCTCGCGAACGGATAGACCAAACCCAGAAATTCCTGCTGCGTATGAAAGTAGAAACTCGCCCGATTACAACGGTATGTGTATTTTCTCCCTAGGCCAATCTGGTTAAGCGATTGGAGCAGCAGAATTGCGAAATATTTGTTGCCTTCTCAACCATTTCTTGGCTTCAAACTCCCATATCTCGCGAACAGATTGACCTAACCCAAAAATTCCTGCTGCGTCTGAAAGTACAAAGTCGCCCGATTACAACGGTATGTGTATTTTTTCCCTGGGCCATTCTGGTTAAGCGTTTGGAGCAGCAGAAGTGCGAAAAATTTGTTGCCTTCTCAACCATTTCTTAGCTTCAAACTCCCATATGTCGCGAACGGATTGACCTAACCCAAAAATTCCTATTGCATCTGAAAGTAGAAACTCGCCCGATTACAACGGTACGTGTACTTTTCCCATAGGCCATTCTGTTTAAACGTTTGGAGCAGCAGAAGTGCGAAAAATTTGTTGTCTTCTCAACCATTTCTTAGCTTCAAACTCCCATATGTCGCGAACGGATTGACGTAACCCAAAAATTCCTATTGCATCTGAAAGTAGAAACTCGCCCGATTACAACGGTACGTGTATTTTTCCCATAGGCCATTCTGTTTAAACGTTTGGAGCAGCAGAAGTGCGAAAAATTTGTTGTCTTCTCAACTATTTCTTAGCTTCAGAGTCCCATATCTCGCGAACGGATTGAGCAAACCCAAAAATTCCTGCTGCGTCTGAAAGTTGAAACTCGACCGATTACAACGGTATGTGTGTATCTCCCCTAGGCCATCCTGGTTACGCGATTGGAGCAGCAGAAGTGCGAAAAATTTGTTGTCTTCTCAACCATTTCTTAGGTTCAAAGTCCCATACCTCGCAAACTGATTGACCTAACCCAAAAATTCCTATTGCATCTGAAAGTAGAAACTCGCGCGATTACAACGGTATGTGTATTTTTCCCCTAGGCCATTCTGGTTAAGCGACTGGAGCAGCAGAAGAACAAAAAATTTGTTGTCTTGTCAACCATTTCTTAGCTTCAAAGTCCCATATCTCGCGAACGGATTGACCAAACACAGAAATTCCTGCTGCGTCTGAAAGTACAAACTCGCTCGATTACAACGGTATTTGTATTTCTTCCCTAGGCCATTCTGGTTAAGCGTTTGGAGCAACAGAAGTGCGAAAAATTTGTTGCCTTTTCAACCATTTCTTAGCTTCAAACTCCCGTATCTCGCGAACGGATTGACCTAACCCAAAAATTCCTATTGCGTCTGAAAGTAGATACTTGTCCGGTTACAACGGTATGTGTATTTTTTCCCTAGGCCATTCTGGTTAAGTGGTTGGAGCAGCAGAAGTGCGAAATATTTTTGCCTTCTCAACCATTTCTTGGCTTCAAAGTCCCATATCTCGCGAACAGATAGACCTAACCCAAAAATTCCTGCTGCGTCTGAAAGTAGGAACTCGTCCGGTTACAACGGTATGTGTATATTTCCCCTAGGCCATTCTGGTTAAGCGTTGGGAGCAGCAGAAGCGCGAAAAATTTGTTGTCATGTCAACCATTTCTTAGCTTCAAAGTACCATATCTCGCGAGCGGATTGACCAAACCCAGAAATTCCTGCTGCGTCTGAAAGTAGAAACTCGCCCGATTACAACGGTATGTGTATTCTCCCCCTAGGCCATTCTGCTTAGCGACTGGAACAGCAGAAGTGCAAAAAATTTGTTGTCTTGTCAACCACTTCTTAGCTTCAAAGTTCCATATCTCCTGAACGGATTGACCAACCCCCAAAATTCCTGCAGCGCCTGAAACTAGAAACTCGCCCGATTACAACGGTATGTGTGTTTCTTCACCAGGCCATTCTGGTTAAGCGTTTGGAGCAGCAGAAGTGCGAAAAATTTGTTGCCTTCTCAACCATTTCTTAGCTTCAAACTCCCATATCTCGCGAACGGATTGACCAAACCCAAAAATTCCTGCTGTGTCTGAAAGTAGAAACTTGCCCAATTACAACGGTATGTGTATTTTTTCCCTAGGCCATTCTGGTTAAGCGACTGGAGCAGCAGAATTGCAAAAAATTTGTTGTTTTGCCAACCATTCCTTAGCTTCAATGTCCCATATCTCGCGAACGGATTGACCAAACCCAGAAATTCCTGCTGCGTCTGAAAGTGGAAACTCGCTCGATTACAACGGTATGGGTATTATCCCGCTAGGCCATTCTGGTTAAGCGTTTGGAGCAACAGAAGTGTGAAAAAGCCTTCTCAATCATTCCTTAGTTTCAAACTCCCATATCTCGCGAACAGATTGACCTAACCCTAAAATTCCTACTGCATCTGAAAGTAGAAACTCGCCCGATTAAAACGGTATGTGTGTTTTTTCCCGAGGCCATTCTGGTTAAGCGTTTGGAGCAAAAGAATTGCGAAAAATTTGTTGTCTTCTCAACCATTCCTTAGCTTCAAACTCCCATATCTCGCGAACGGATTGACCTAACCCAAAAATTCCTATGGCATCTGAAAGTAGAATGTCGCTCGATTACAACGGTATGTGTATTTTATCCCTAGTACATTCTGGTTAAGCGTTTGGAGCAGCAGAAGTGCGAAAAATATGTTGTCTTCTCAACTATTTCTTAGCTTCAAACTCCCATATCTCGCGTACGGATTGACCAAACCCAAAAATTCCTGCTGCGTCTGAAAGTAGAAACTCGCCCGATTACAACGGTATGTGTATTTTTCCTCTAGGCCATTCTGGTCAAGCGTTTGAAGCAGCAGAAGTGCGACAAATTTGTTGCCTTCTCAACCATTTCTTAGCTTCAAACTCCCATATCTCGCGAACAGATTGACCTATCCCAAAAATTCCTGCTGCGTCTGAAAGTAGAAACTTGCCCGATTACAACGGTATGTGTATTTTTTCCCTAGGCCAATCTGGTTAAGCGATTGGAGCAGCAGATGTGCGAAAAATTTGTTGCGTTCTCAACTATTTCTTAGCTTCAAACTCCCATATCTCGCGAACGGATTGAGCAAACCCAAAAATTCATGTTGCGTCTGAAAGTAGAAACTCGTCCGGTTACAACGGTATGTGTATTTTTTCCCTAGGCCATTCTGGTTAAGCGTTCGGAGCAGCAGAAGTGCGAAAAATTTGTTGTCTTCTCATCCATTTCTTAGCTTCAAACTCCCATATCTCGCGAACGGATTGACCCAACCCAAAAATTCCTATTGCATCTGAAGGTAGAAACTCGCCCGATTACAACGGTATGTGTATTTTTCCCCTAGGCCATTCTGGTTAAGCGTTTGGAGCAGCAGAATTGCGAAAAATTTGTTGCCTTCTCAACTATTTCTTAGCTTCAAACTCCCATATCTCGCGAGCGGATTGACCAAACACAGAAATTCCTGCTGCGTCTGAAAGTAGAAACTCGCTCGATTACAACGGTATGTGTATTTTTCCCCTAGGCCATTCTGGTTAATCGACTGGAGCAGCAGAATTGCAAAAAGTTTGTTGTTTTGTCAACCATTTCTTAGCTTCAATGTCCCATATCTCGCGAACGGATTGCCCAAACCCAGAAATTCCTGCTGCGTCTGAAAGTAGAAACTCGCCCGATTACAACGGTATGTGTATTTTTTCCCTAGGCCATTGTGGTTAAGCGTTTGGAGCAGCAGAATTGCGAAATATTTGTTGCCTTCTCAACCATTTCTTGGCTTCAAACTCCCATATCTCGCGAACAGATTGACCTAACCCAAAAATTCCTCCTGCGTCTGAAAGTAGAAAGTCGCCCGATTACAACGGTATGTGTATTTTTGCCCTGGGCCATTCTGGTTAAGCGTTTGGAGCAGCCGAATTGCGAAATATTAGTTGCCTTCTCAACCATTTCTTGGCTTCAAACTCCCATATCTCGCGAACGGATTGACCTAACCCAAAAATTCCTGCTGCGTTTGAAAGTAGAAACTCGCCCGATTACGACGGTATGTGTATTTTTTCCCTAGGCCATTCTGGTTAAGCGTTTGGAGCAGCAGAAATGCGAAAAATTTGTTGTCTTCTCAACCATTTCTTAGCTTCAAACTCCCATATGTCGCGAACGGATTGACCTAACCCAAAAATTCCTATTGCATCTGAAAGTAGAAACTCGACCGATTACAACGGTACGTGTATTTTTCCCATAGGCCATTCTGTTTAAACGTTTGGAGCAGCAGAAGTGCGAAAAATTCGTTGCCTTCTCAACCATTTCTTGGCTTTAAACTCCCATATCTCGCAAACAGATTGACCTAACCCAAAAATTCCTGCTGCGTCTGAAAGTAGAAACTCGCCCGATTACAACGGTATGCGTATTTTTCCCATAGGCCATTCTGGTTAAGCGTTTGGAGCAGCAGAAGTGCGAAAAATTTGTTGTCTTCTCAACCATTTCTTAGCTTCAAACTCCCATATGTCGCGAACGGATTGACCTAACCCAAAAATTCCTATTGCATCTGAAAGTAGAAACTCGCCCGATTACAACGGTACGTGTATTTTTCCCATAGGCCATTCTGTTTAAACGTTTGGAGCAGCAGAAGTGCGAAAAATTTGTTGTCTTCTCAACTATTTCTTAGCTTCAGAGTCTCATATCTCGCAAACGGATAGACCAAACCCAGAAATTCCTGCTGCGTATGAAAGGAGGAACTTGCCCGATTACAACGGTATGTGTATTTTTTCCCTAGGCCAATCTGGTTAACCGATTGGAGCAGCAGAAGTGCGAAAAATTTGTTGGCTTCTCAACTATTTCTTAGCTTCAAACTCCCATATCTCGCGAACGGATTGAGCAAACCCAAAAATTCCTGCTGCGTCTGAAAGTTGAAACTCGACCGATTACAACGGTATGTGT
This sequence comes from Ptiloglossa arizonensis, assembly GCF_051014685.1. NCBI lineage: Eukaryota > Metazoa > Arthropoda > Insecta > Hymenoptera > Colletidae > Ptiloglossa > Ptiloglossa arizonensis. Next base: position 380,888 of record NW_027478808.1, read on the forward strand.
GTATCTCCCCTAGGCCATCCTGGTTACGCGATTGGAGCAGCAGAAGTGCGAAAAATTTGTTGTCTTCTCAACCATTTCTTAGGTTCAAAGTCCCATACCTCGCGAACTGATTGACCTAACCCAAAAATTCCTATTGCATCTGAAAGTAGAAACTCGCACGATTACAACGGTATGTGTATTTTTCCCCTAGGCCATTCTGGTTAAGCGACTGGAGCAGCAGAAGAACAAAAAATTTGTTGTCTTGTCAACCATTTCTTAGCTTCAAAGTCCCATATCTCGCGGACGGATTGACCTAATCCAAAAATTCCTGCTGCTTCTGAAAGTAGAAACTCGCCCGATTTCAACGGTATGTATATATTTCCCCTAGGCCATTCTGGTTAAGCGTTTGGAGCAGCAGAAGTGCGAAAAATTTGTTGTCTTCTCAACTATTTCTTAGCTTCAAACTCCCATATCTCGCGAACGGATTGACCGAACCCAAAAATTCTTATTGCATCTGAAAGTAGAAACTCGCCCGATTACAACGGTATGTGTATTTTCCCCCTAGGCCATTCTGGTTAAGCGACTGGAGCAGCAGAAGTGCAAAAAATTTGCTGTCTTGTCAACCATTTCTTGGCTTCAAAGTCCCATATCTCGCGAACGGATTGACCAAACACAGAAATTCCTGCTGCGTCTGAAAGTACAAACTCGCTCGATTACAACGGTATTTGTATTTCTTAGCTAGGCCATTCTGGTTAAGCGTTTGGAGCAACAGAAGTGCAAAAAATTTGTTGCCTTCTCAATCACTTCTTAGCTTCAAACTCCCATATCTCGCGAACAGATTGACGTAACCCAAAAATTCCTGCTGCGTCTGAAGGTAGAAACTCGCCCGATTACAACGGTATGTGTATTTTTCCCATAGGCCATTCTGGTTAAGCGTTTGGAGCAACACAGGTGCGAAAAATTTGTTGTCTTCTCAACTATTTCTTAGCTTCAAACTCCCATATCTCGCGAACGGATTGACCGAACCCAAAAATTCCTATTGCATCTGAAAGTAGAAACTCGCCCGATTACAACGGTATGTGTATTTTGTCCCTAGGCCAATCTAGTTAAGCGATTGGAGCAGCAGAAGTGCGAAAAATTTGTTGCCTTCTCAACCATTTCTTAGCTTCAAACTCCCGTATCTCGCGAACGGATTGAGCAAACCCAAAAATTCCTGCTGCGTATGAAAGTAGAAACTCGCCCGATTACAACGGTATGTGTATTTTCTCCCTGGGCCATTCTGGTTAAGCGTTTGGAGCAGCAGAATTGCGAAATATTAGTTGCCTTCTCAACCATTTCTTGGCTTCAAACTCCCATATCTCGCGAACAGATTGACCTAACCCAAAAATTCCTGCTGCGTCTGAAAGTAGAAAGTCGCCCGATTACAACGGTATGTGTATTTTTGCCCTGGGCCATTCTGGTTAAGCGTTTGGAGCAGCCGAATTGCGAAATATTAGTTGCCTTCTCAACCATTTCTTGGCTTCAAACTCCCATATCTCGCGAACGGATTGACCTAACCCAAAAATTCCTGCTGCGTTTGAAAGTAGAAACTCGCCCGATTACGACGGTATGTGTATTTTTTCCCTAGGCCATTCTGGTTAAGCGTTTGGAGCAGCAGAAATGCGAAAAATTTGTAGCCTTCTCAACCATTTCTTGGCTTCAAACTCCCATATCTCGCGAACCGATTGACCTAACCCAAAAATTCCTGCTGTGTCTGAAAGTAGAATGTCGCCCGATTACAACGGTATGTGTATTTTTTCCCTGGGCCATTCTGGTTAAGCGTTTGGAGCAGCAGAATTGCGAAATATTTGTTGCCTTCTCAACCATTTCTTGGCTTTAAACTCCCATATCTCGCAAACAGATTGACCTAACCCAAAAATTCCTGCTGCGTCTGAAAGTAGAAACTCGCCCGATTACAACGGTATGTGCATTTTTTCCCTAGGCCATTCTGTTTAAACGTTTGGAGCAGCAGAAGTGCGAAAAATTTGTTGTCTTCTCATCTATTTCTTAGCTTCAGAGTCCCATATCTCGCAAACGGATAGACCAAACCCAGAAATTCCTGCTGCGTATGAAAGGAGGAACTTCCCCGATTACAACGGTATGTGTATTTTTTCCCTAGGCCAATCTGGTTAAGCGATTGGAGCAGCAGAAGTGCGAAAAATTTGTTGCCTTCTCAACTATTTCTTAGCTTCAAACTCCCATATCTCGCGAACGGATTGAGCAAACCCAAAAATTCCTGCTGCGTCTGAAAGTAGAAACTCGACCGATTACAACGGTATGTGTGTATCTCCCCTAGGCCATCCTGGTTACGCGATTGGAGCAGCAGAATTGCGAAAAATTTGTTGCCTTCTCAACTATTTCTTAGCTTCAAACTCCCATATCTAGCGAACGGATTGAGCAAACCCAAAAATTCCTGCTGCGTCTGAAAGTAGAAACTCGCCCGATTACAACGGTATGTGTATATTTCCCCTAGGCCATCCTGGTTACGCGATTGGAGCAGCAGAAGTGCGCAAAATTTGTTGTCTTCTCAACCATTTCTTAGCTTCAAACTCCCATATGTCGCGAACGGATTGACCTAACCCAAAAATTCCTATTGCATCTGAAAGTAGGAACTCGCCCGATTACAACGGTACGTGTACTTTTCCCATAGGCCATTCTGTTTAAACGTTTGGAGCAGCAGAAGTGCGAAAAATTTGTTGTCTTCTCAACCATTTCTTAGCTTCAAACTCCCATATGTCGCGAACGGATTGACCTAACCCAAAAATTCCTATTGCATCTGATAGTAGAAACTCGCCCGATTACAACGGTACGTGTATTTTTCCCATAGGCCATTCTGTTTAAACGTTTGGAGCAGCAGAAGTGCGAAAAATTTGTTGTCTTCTCAACTATTTCTTAGCTTCAGAGTCCCATATCTCGCAAACGGATAGACCAAACCCAGAAATTCCTGCTGCGTATGAAAGGAGGAACTTGCCCGATTACAACGGTATGTGTATTTTTTCCCTAGGCCAATCTGGTTAAGCGATTGGAGCAGCAGAAGTGCGAAAAATTTGTTGCCTTCTCAACTATTTCTTAGCTTCAAACTCCCATATCTCGCGAACGGATTGAGCAAACCCAAAAATTCCTGCTGCGTCTGAAAGTTGAAACTCGACCGATTACAACGGTATGTGTGTATCACCCCTAGGCCATCCTGGTTACGCGATTGGAGCAGCAGAAGTGCGAAAAATTTGTTGTCTTCTCAACCATTTCTTAGGTTCAAAGTCCCATACCTCGCGAACTGATTGACATAACCCAAAAATTCCTATTGCATCTGAAAGTAGAAACTCGCACGATTACAACGGTATGTGTATTTTTCCCCTAGGCCATTCTGGTTAAGCGTTTGGAGCAGCAGAAGTGCGAAAAATTTGTTGTCTTCTCAACTATTTCTTAGCTTCAAAGTCCCATATCTTGCGGACGGATTGACCTAACCCAAAAATTCCTGCTGCTTCTGAAAGTAGAAACTCGCCCGATTTCAACGGTATCTATATATTTCCCCTAGGCCATTCTGGTTAAGCGTTTGGAGCAGCAGAAGTGCGAAAAATTTGTTGTCTTCTCAACTATTTCTTAGCTTCAAACTCCCATATCTCGCGAAAGGATAGATCAAACCCAGAAATTCCTGCTGCGTGCGAAAGTAGAAACTCGCCCGATTACAACGGTATGTGTATTTTTCCCTAGGCCAATCTGGTTAAGCGATTGGAGCAGCAGAAGTGCGAAAAATTTGTTGCCTTCTCAACCATTTCTTACCTTCAAACTCCCATATCTCGCGAACGGATTGACCTGACCCAAAAATTCCTATTGCGTCTGAAAGTAGGAACTCGTCCGGTTACAACGGTATGTGTATATTTCCCCTAGGCCATTCTGGTTAAGCGTTTGGAGCAGCAGAAGCGCGAAAAATTTGTTGTCTTCTCAACTATTTCTTAGCTTCAAACTCCCATATCTCGCGAACGGATTGACCGAACCCAAAAATTCTTATTGCATCTGAAAGTAGAAACTCGCCCGATTACAACGGTATGTGTATTTTCCCCCTAGGCCATTCTGGTTAAGCGACTGGAGCAGCAGAAGTGCAAAAAATTTGCTGTCTTGTCAACCATTTCTTAGCTTCAAAGTCCCATATCTCGCGAACGGATTGACCAAACACAGAAATTCCTGCTGCGACTGAAAGTACAAACTCGCTCGATTACAACGGTATTTGTATTTCTTCCCTAGGCCATTCTAGTTAAGCGTTTGGAGCAACAGAAGTGCGAAAAATTTGTTGCCTTCTCAATCACTTCTTAGCTTCAAACTCCCATATCTCGCGAACGGATTGATCTAACCCAAAAATTCCTATTGCATCTGAATGTAGAAACTCGCCCGACTACAACGGTATGTGTATTTTTCCCCTAGGCCATTCGGTTTATGCGTTTGGACCAGCAGAAGTGCGAGAAATTTGTTGCCTTCTCAACCATTTCTTAGCTTCAAACTCCCATATCTCGCGAACGGATTGACCTGACCCAAAAATTCCTATTGCGTCTGAAAGTAGAAACTCGTCCGGTTACAACGGTATGTGTATTTTTTCCCTAGGCCATTCTGGTTAAGCGTTCGGAGCAGCAGAATTGCGAAAAATTTGTTGTCGTCTCAACCATTTCTTAGCTTCAAACTCCCATATCTCGCGAACGGATTGACCTAACCCAAAAATTCCTATTGCATCTGAAGGTAGACACACGCCCGATTACAACGGTATGTGTATTTTTCCCCTAGGCCATTGTAGTTAGGCGATTGGAGCAGCAGAATTGCGAAAAATTTGTTGCCTTCTCAACCATTTCATAGCTTCAAACTCCCATATCTCGCGAACGGATTGACCTAACCCAAAAATTCTATTGCGTCTGAAAGTAGAAACTCGTCCCGTTACAACGGTATGTGAATTTTTTCCCTAGGCCAATCTGGTTAAGCGATTGGAGCAGCAGAAGTGCGAAAAATTTGTTGCCATCTCAACCATTTCTTGGCTTCAAACTCCCATATCTCGCGAACAGATTGACCTAACCCAAAAATTCCTGCTACGTCTGAAAGTAGAAACTCGCCCGATTACAACGGTATGTGTATTTTTCCCATAGGCCATTCTGGTTAAGCGTTTGGAGCAACAGAAGTGCGAAAAATTTGTTGTCTTCTCAACTATTTCTTAGCTTCAAACTCCCATATCTCGCGAACGGATTGACCGAACCCAAAAATTCCTATTGCATCTGAAAGTAGAAACTCGCCCGATTACAACGGTATGTGTATTTTGTCCCTAGGCCAATCTGGTTAAGCGATTGGAGCAGCAGAATTGCGAAAAATTTGTTGCCTTCACAACCATTTCTTAGCTTCAAACTCCCATATCTCGCGAACGGATTGACCTGACCCAAAAATTCCTATTGCGTCTGAAAGTAGAAACTCGTCCGGTTACAACGGTATGTGTATTTTTTCCCTAGGCCATTCGGTTTAAGCGTTTGGACCAGCAGAAGTGCGAAAAATTTGTTGCCTTCACAACCATTTCTTAGCTTCAAACTCCCATATCTCGCGAACGGATTGACCTGACCCAAAAATTCCTATTGCGTCTGAAAGTAGAAACTCGTCCGGTTACAACGGTATGTGTATTTTTTCCCTAGGCCATTCGGTTTAAGCGTTTGGACCAGCAGAAGTGCGAAAAATTTGTTGTCTTGTCAACCATTTCTTAGCTTCAAAGTCCCATATCTCGCGAACGGATTGACCTAACCCAAAAATTCTATTGCGTCTGAAAGTAGAAACTCGTCCCGTTACAACGGTATGTGAATTTTTTCCCTAGGCCAATCTGGTTAAGCGATTGGAGCAGCAGAAGTGCGAAAAATTTGTTGCCATCTCAACCATTTCTTGGCTTCAAACTCCCATATCTCGCGAACAGATTGACCTAACCCAAAAATTCCTGCTACGTCTGAAAGTAGAAACTCGCCCGATTACAACGGTATGTGTATTTTTCCCATAGGCCATTCTGGTTAAGCGTTTGGAGCAACAGAAGTGCGAAAAATTTGTTGTCTTCTCAACTATTTCTTAGCTTCAAACTCCCATATCTCGCGAAAGGATAGATCAAACCCAGAAATTCCTGCTGCGTGCGAAAGTAGAAACTCGCCCGATTACAACGGTATGTGTATTTTTCCCTAGGCCAATCTGGTTAAGCGATTGGAGCAGCAGAAGTGCGAAAAATTTGTTGCCTTCTCAACCATTTCTTACCTTCAAACTCCCATATCTCGCGAACGGATTGACCTGACCCAAAAATTCCTATTGCGTCTGAAAGTAGGAACTCGTCCGGTTACAACGGTATGTGTATATTTCCCCTAGGCCATTCTGGTTAAGCGTTTGGAGCAGCAGAAGCGCGAAAAATTTGTTGTCTTCTCAACTATTTCTTAGCTTCAAACTCCCATATCTCGCGAACGGATTGACCGAACCCAAAAATTCTTATTGCATCTGAAAGTAGAAACTCGCCCGATTACAACGGTATGTGTATTTTTTCCCTAGGCCATTCTGGTTAAGCGTTCGGAGCAGCAGAATTGCGAAAAATTTGTTGTCGTCTCAACCATTTCTTAGCTTCAAACTCCCATATCTCGCGAACGGATTGACCTAACCCAAAAATTCCTATTGCATCTGAAGGTAGATACACGCCCGATTACAACGGTATGTGTATTTTTCCCCTAGGCCATTGTAGTTAGGCGATTGGAGCAGCAGAATTGCGAAAAATTTGTTGCCTTCTCAACCATTTCATAGCTTCAAACTCCCATATCTCGCGAACGGATTGACCTAACCCAAAAATTCTATTGCGTCTGAAAGTAGAAACTCGTCCCGTTACAACGGTATGTGAATTTTTTCCCTAGGCCAATCTGGTTAAGCGATTGGAGCAGCAGAAGTGCGAAAAATTTGTTGCCATCTCAACCATTTCTTGGCTTCAAACTCCCATATCTCGCGAACAGATTGACCTAACCCAAAAATTCCTGCTACGTCTGAAAGTAGAAACTCGCCCGATTACAACGGTATGTGTATTTTTCCCATAGGCCATTCTGGTTAAGCGTTTGGAGCAACAGAAGTGCGAAAAATTTGTTGTCTTCTCAACTATTTCTTAGCTTCAAACTCCCATATCTCGCGAACGGATTGACCGAACCCAAAAATTCCTATTGCATCTGAAAGTAGAAACTCGCCCGATTACAACGGTATGTGTATTTTGTCCCTAGGCCAATCTGGTTAAGCGATTGGAGCAGCAGAATTGCGAAAAATTTGTTGCCTTCACAACCATTTCTTAGCTTCAAACTCCCATATCTCGCGAACGGATTGACCTGACCCAAAAATTCCTATTGCGTCTGAAAGTAGAAACTCGTCCGGTTACAACGGTATGTGTATTTTTTCCCTAGGCCATTCGGTTTAAGCGTTTGGACCAGCAGAAGTGCGAAAAATTTGTTGCCTTCACAACCATTTCTTAGCTTCAAACTCCCATATCTCGCGAACGGATTGACCTGACCCAAAAATTCCTATTGCGTCTGAAAGTAGAAACTCGTCCGGTTACAACGGTATGTGTATTTTTTCCCTAGGCCATTCGGTTTAAGCGTTTGGACCAGCAGAAGTGCGAAAAATTTGTTGTCTTGTCAACCATTTCTTAGCTTCAAAGTCCCATATCTCGCGAACGGATTGACCTAACCCAAAAATTCTATTGCGTCTGAAAGTAGAAACTCGTCCCGTTACAACGGTATGTGAATTTTTTCCCTAGGCCAATCTGGTTAAGCGATTGGAGCAGCAGAAGTGCGAAAAATTTGTTGCCATCTCAACCATTTCTTGGCTTCAAACTCCCATATCTCGCGAACAGATTGACCTAACCCAAAAATTCCTGCTACGTCTGAAAGTAGAAACTCGCCCGATTACAACGGTATGTGTATTTTTCCCATAGGCCATTCTGGTTAAGCGTTTGGAGCAACAGAAGTGCGAAAAATTTGTTGTCTTCTCAACTATTTCTTAGCTTCAAACTCCCATATCTCGCGAACGGATTGACCGAACCCAAAAATTCCTATTGCATCTGAAAGTAGAAACTCGTCCCGTTACAACGGTATGTGAATTTTTTCCCTAGGCCAATCTGGTTAAGCGATTGGAGCAGCAGAAGTGCGAAAAATTTGTTGCCATCTCAACCATTTCTTGGCTTCAAACTCCCATATCTCGCGAACAGATTGACCTAACCCAAAAATTCCTGCTACGTCTGAAAGTAGAAACTCGCCCGATTACAACGGTATGTGTATTTTTCCCATAGGCCATTCTGGTTAAGCGTTTGGAGCAACAGAAGTGCGAAAAATTTGTTGTCTTCTCAACTATTTCTTAGCTTCAAACTCCCATATCTCGCGAACGGATTGACCGAACCCAAAAATTCCTATTGCATCTGAAAGTAGAAACTCGCCCGATTACAACGGTATGTGTATTTTGTCCCTAGGCCAATCTGGTTAAGCGATTGGAGCAGCAGAATTGCGAAAAATTTGTTGCCTTCACAACCATTTCTTAGCTTCAAACTCCCATATCTCGCGAACGGATTGACCTGACCCAAAAATTCCTATTGCGTCTGAAAGTAGAAACTCGTCCGGTTACAACGGTATGTGTATTTTTTCCCTAGGCCATTCGGTTTAAGCGTTTGGACCAGCAGAAGTGCGAAAAATTTGTTGCCTTCACAACCATTTCTTAGCTTCAAACTCCCATATCTCGCGAACGGATTGACCTAACCCAAAAATTCTATTGCGTCTGAAAGTAGAAACTCGTCCCGTTACAACGGTATGCGAATTTTTTTCCTAGGCCATTCTGGTTAAGCGTTCGGAGCAGCAGAAGTGCGAAAAATTTGTTGTCTTCTCAACCATTTCTTAGCTTCAAACACCCATATCTCGCGAACGGATTGACCTAACCCAAAAATTCCTATTGCATCTGAAGGTAGAAACTCGCCCGATTACAACGGTATGTGTATTTTTTCCCTAGGCCATTCTGGTTAAGCGTTCGGAGCAGCAGAATTGCGAAAAATTTGTTGTCTTCTCAACCATTTCTTAGCTTCAAACTCCCATATCTCGCGAACGGATTGACCGAACCCAAAAATTCCTATTGCATCTGAAAGAAGAAACTCGCCCGAATGCAACAGTATGTGTATTTTCCACCTAGGCCATTCTGGTTAAGCGTTTGGAGCAACAGAGGTGCGAAAAATTTGTTGCCTTCTCAATCACTTCTTAGCTTCAAACTCCCATATCTCGCGAACGGATTGACCTAACCCAAAAATTCCTATTGCATCTGAAAGTAGAAACTCGCCCGATTTAAACGGTATGTGTATTTTTTCCCTAGGCCATTCTGGTTAGGCGATTGCAGCAGCAGAATTGCGAAAAATTTGTTACCTTCTCAACCATTTCTTAGCTTCAAACTCCCGTATCTCGCGAACGGATTGACCTAACCCAAAAATTCCTGTTGCGTCTGAAAGTAGAAACTCGTCCGGTTACAACGGTATGTGTATTTTTTCCCTAGGCCAATCTGGTTAAACGATTGGAGCAGCAGAAGTGCGAAAAATTTGTAGCCTTCACAACCATTTCTTCGCTTCAAACTCCCATATCTCGCAAACAGATTGACCTAACCGAAAAATTCCTGCTGCGTCTGAAAGTAGAAACTCGCCCGATTACAACGGTATGTGTATTTTTCCCATAGGCCATTCTGGTTAAGCGTTTGGAGCAGCAGAAGTGCGAAAAATTTGTTGCCTTCTCAACCATTTCTTAGCTTCAAACTACCATACCTCGCGAACAGATTGACCTAACCCTAAAATTCCTTTTGCATCTGAAAGAAGAAACTCGCCCGATTACAACGGTATGTGTATTTTTCACCTAGGCCATTGTGGTTAAGCGTTTGGAGCAGCAGAATTGCAAAAAATTTGTTGTCTTCTAAACCATTTCTTAGCTTCAAAGTCGCATATCTCGCGAACGGATAGACCAAACCCAAAAAGTCCTGCTGCGTCTGAAAGTAGAAACTCGCCCGATTACAACGGTATGTGTACTTTTTCCCATAGGCCATCCTGGTTAAGCGTTTGGAGCTGCAGAAGTGCGAAAAATTTGTTGCCTTCTCAACCATTTCTTAGCTTCAAACTCCCATATCTCGCGAACAGATTGACCTAACCCTAAAATTCCTATTGCATCTGAAAGAAGAAACTCGCCCGATTACAACGGTATGTGTATTTTTCCCATAGGCCATTCTGGTTAAGCGTTTGGAGCAGCAGAAGTGCGAAAAATTTGTTGCCTTCTCAATCACTTCTTAGCTTCAAACTCCCATATCTCGCGAACGGATTGACCTAACCCAAAAATTCCTATTGCGTTTGAAAGTAGAAACTCGTCCGGTTACAACGGTATGTTTATTTTTTCCCTAGGCCATTCTGGTTCAGCTGTTGGAGCAGCAGAAGTGCGAAATATTTGTTGCCTTCTCAACCATTTCTTGGCTTTAAACTCCCATATCTCGCAAACAGATTGACCTAACTCAAAAATTCCTATTGCATCTGAAAGTAGAAACTCGCCCGATTACGACGGTATGTGTATTTTTCCCCTAGGCCAATCTGGTTAAGCGATTGGAGCAACAGAATTGCAAAAAATTTGTTGTCTTCTAAACCATTTCTTAGCTTCAAAGTCGCATATCTCGCGAACGGATAGACCAAACCCAAAAAGTCCTGCTGCGTCTGAAAGTAGAAACTCGCCCGATTACAACGGTATGTGTACTTTTTCCCATAGGCCATCCTGGTTAAGCGTTTGGAGCTGCAGAAGTGCGAAAAATTTGTTGCCTTCTCAACCATTTCTTAGCTTCAAACTCCCATATCTCGCGAACAGATTGACCTAACCCTAAAATTCCTATTGCATCTGAAAGAAGAAACTCGCCCGATTACAACGGTATGTGTATTTTTCCCATAGGCCATTCTGGTTAAGCGTTTGGAGCAGCAGAAGTGCGAAAAATTTGTTGCCTTCTCAATCACTTCTTAGCTTCAAACTCCCATATCTCGCGAACGGATTGACCTAATCCAAAAATTCCTATTGCGTTTGAAAGTAGAAACTCGTCCGGTTACAACGGTATGTTTATTTTTTCCCTAGGCCATTCTGGTTCAGCTGTTGGAGCAGCAGAAGTGCGAAATATTTGTTGCCTTCTCAACCATTTCTTGGCATTAAACTCCCATATCTCGCAAACAGATTGACCTAACCCAAAAATTCCTATTGCATCTGAAAGTAGAAACTCGCCCGATTACGACGGTATGTGTATTTTTCCCCTAGGCCAATCTGGTTAAGCGATTGGAGCAGCAGAAGTGCGAAAAATTTGTTGCCTTCTCAACCATTTCTTAGCTTCAAACTCCCATATCTCGCGAACGGATTGACCTAACCCAAAAATTCTATTGCGTCTGAAAGTAGAAACTCGTCCCGTTACAACGGTATGTGAATTTTGTCCCTAGGCCATTCTGGTTAAGCGTTCGGAGCAGCAGAAGTGCGAAAAATTTGTTGTCTCCTCAACCATTTCTTAGCTTCAAACACCCATATCTCGCGAACGGATTGACCTAACCCAGAAATTCCTATTGCATCTGAAGGTTGAAACTCGCCCGATTACAACGGTATGTGTATTTTTTCCCTAGGCCATTCTGGTTAAGCGTTCGGAGCAGCAGAATTGCGAAAAATTTGTTGTCTTCTAAACCATTTCTTAGCTTCAAAGTCCCATATCTCGCGAACGGATTGACCAAACCCAGAAATTCCTGCTGCGTATGAAAGTAGAAACTAGCCCGATTACAACGGTATGAGTATTTTCTCCCTAGGCCATTCTGGTTAAGCGTTCGGAGCAGCAGAAATACGAAAAATTTGTTGTCTTCTCAACCATTTCTTAGATTCAAACTCCCATATTTCGCGAACGGATTGACCTATCCCAAAAATTCCTATTGCATCTGAAGGTAGAAACTCGCCCGATTACAACGATATGTGTATTTTTCCCCTAGGCCATTCTGGTTAAGCGTTTGGAGCAGCAGAAGTGCGAAAAATTTGTTGCCTTCTCAACCATTTCTTAGCTTCAAACTCCCATATCTCGCGAACGGATTGACCTAACCCAAAAATTCTATTGCGTCTGAAAGTAGAAACTCGTCCCGTTACAACGGTATGTGAAATTTTTCCCTAGGCCATTCTGGTTAAGCGTTCGGAGCAGCAGAAGTGCGAAAAATTTGTTGTCTTCTCAACCATTTCTTAGCTTCAAACACCCATATCTCGCGAACGGATTGACCTAACCCAAAAATTCCTATTGCATCTGAAGGTAGAAACTCGCCCGATTACAACGGTATGTGTATTTTTTCCCTAGGCCAATCTGGTTAAGCGATTGGGGCAGCAGAAGTGCGAAAAATTTGTAGCCTTCACAACCATTTCTTGGCTTCAAACTCCCATATCTCGCAAACAGATTGACCTAACCGAAAAATTCCTGCTGCGTCTGAAAGTAGAAACTCGCCCGATTACAACGGTATGTGTATTTTTCCCATAGGCCATTCTGGTTAAGCGTTTGGAGCAGCAGAAGTGCGAAAAATTTGTTGCCTTTTCAACCATTTCTTAGCTTCAAACTACCATACCTCGCGAACCGATTGACCTAACCCTAAAATTCCTTTTGCATCTGAAAGAAGAAACTCGCCCGATTACAACGGTATGTGTATTTTTCACCTAGGCCATTGTGGTTAAGCGTTTGGAGCAGCAGAATTGCAAAAAATTTGTTGTCTTCTAAACCATTTCTTAGCTTCAAAGTCGCATATCTCGCGAACGGATAGACCAAACCCAAAAAGTCCTGCTGCGTCTGAAAGTAGAAACTCGCCCGATTACAACGGTATGTGTACTTTTTCCCATAGGCCATCCTGGTTAAGCGTTTGGAGCTGCCGAAGTGCGAAAAATTTGTTGCCTTCTCAACCATTTCTTAGCTTCAAACTCCCATATCTCGCGAACAGATTGACCTAACCCTAAAATTCCTATTGCATCTGAAAGAAGAAACTCGCCCGATTACAACGGTATGTGTATTTTTCCCATAGGCCATTCTGGTTAAGCGTTTGGAGCAGCAGAAGTGCGAAAAATTTGTTGCCTTCTCAATCACTTCTTAGCTTCAAACTCCCATATCTCGCGAACGGATTGACCTAACCCAAAAATTCCTATTGCGTTTGAAAGTAGAAACTCGTCCGGTTACAACGGTATGTTTATTTTTTCCCTAGGCCATTCTGGTTCAGCTGTTGGAGCAGCAGAAGTGCGAAATATTTGTTGCCTTCTCAACCATTTCTTGGCTTTAAACTCCCATATCTCGCAAACAGATTGACCTAACCCAAAAATTCTATTGCGTCTGAAAGTAGAAACTCGTCCCGTTACAACGGTATGTGAATTTTGTCCCTAGGCCATTCTGGTTAAGCGTTCGGAGCAGCAGAAGTGCGAAAAATTTGTTGTCTTCTCAACCATTTCTTAGCTTCAAACACCCATATCTCGCGAACGGATTGACCTAACCCAAAAATTCCTATTGCATCTGAAGGTAGAAACTCGCCCGATTACAACGGTATGTGTATTTTTTCCCTAGGCCATTCTGGTTAAGCGTTCGGAGCAGCAGAATTGCGAAAAATTTGTTGTCTTCTAAACCATTTCTTAGCTTCAAAGTCCCATATCTCGCGAACGGATTGACCAAACCCAGAAATTCCTGCTGCGTATGAAAGTAGAAACTAGCCCGATTACAACGGTATGAGTATTTTCTCCCTAGGCCATTCTGGTTAAGCGTTCGGAGCAGCAGAAATACGAAAAATTTGTTGTCTTCTCAACCATTTCTTAGATTCAAACTCCCATATTTCGCGAACGGATTGACCTATCCCAAAAATTCCTATTGCATCTGAAGGTAGAAACTCGCCCGATTACAACGATATGTGTATTTTTCCCCTAGGCCATTCTGGTTAAGCGTTTGGAGCAGCAGAAGTGCGAAAAATTTGTTGCCTTCTCAACCATTTCTTAGCTTCAAACTCCCATATCTCGCGAACGGATTGACCTAACCCAAAAATTCTATTGCGTCTGAAAGTAGAAACTCGTCCCGTTACAACGGTATGTGAAATTTTTCCCTAGGCCATTCTGGTTAAGCGTTCGGAGCAGCAGAAGTGCGAAAAATTTGTTGTCTTCTCAACCATTTCTTAGCTTCAAACACCCATATCTCGCGAACGGATTGACCTAACCCAAAAATTCCTATTGCATCTGAAGGTAGAAACTCGCCCGATTACAACGGTATGTGTATTTTTTCCCTAGGCCATTCTGGTTAAGCGTTCGGAGCAGCAGAATTGCGAAAAATTTGTTGTCTTCTCAACCATTTCTTAGCTTCAAACTCCCATATCTCGCGAGCGGATTGACCGAACCCAAAAATTCCTATTGCATCTGAAAGAAGAAACTCGCCCGAATGCAACGGTATGTGTATTTCCCCCCTAGGCCATTCTGGTTAAGCGTTTGGAGCAGCAGAATTGCAAAAAATTTGTTGTCTTCTAAACCATTTCTTAGCTTCAAAGTCCCATATCTCGCGAACGGATTGACCAAACCCAGAAATTCCTGCTGCGTATGAAAGTAGAAACTAGCCCGATTACAACGGTATGAGTATTTTCTCCCTAGGCCATTCTGGTTAAGCGTTCGGAGCAGCAGAAATACGAAAAATTTGTTGTCTTCTCAACCATTTCTTAGCTTCAAACTCCCATATTTCGCGAACGGATTGACCTATCCCAAAAATTCCTATTGCATCTGAAGGTAGAAACTCGCCCGATTACAACGGTATGTGTATTTTTCCCCTAGGCCATTCTGGTTAAGCGTTTGGAGCAACAGAATTGCAAAAAATTTGTTGTCTTCTAAACCATTTCTTAGCTTCAAAGTCCCATTTCTCGCGAACGGATTGACCAAACCCAGAAATTCCTGCTGCGTATGAAAGTAGAAACTAGCCCGATTACAACGGTATGAGTATTTTCTCCCTACGCCATTCTGGTTAAGCGTTCGGAGCAGCAGAAATACGAAAAATTTGTTGTCTTCTCAACCATTTCTTAGCTCCAAACTCCCATATTTCGCGAACGGATTGACCTATCCCAAAAATTCCTATTGCATCTGAAGGTAGAAACTCGCCCGATTACAACGGTATGTGTATTTTTCCCCTAGGCCATTCTGGTTAAGCGTTTGGAGCAGCAGAAGTGCGAAAAATTTGTTGCCTTCTCAACCATTTCTTAGCTTCAAACTCCCATATCTCGCGAACGGATTGACCTAACCCAAAAATTCTATTGCGTCTGAAAGTAGAAACTCGTCCCGTTACAACGGTATGCGAATTTTTTCCCTAGGCCATTCTGGTTAAGCGTTCGGAGCAGCAGAAGTGCGAAAAATTTGTTGTCTTCTCAACCATTTCTTAGCTTCAAACTCCCATATCTCGCGAACGGATTGACCGAACCCAAAAATTCCTATTGCTTCTGAAAGAAGAAACTCGCCCGAATGCAACGGTATGTGTATTTTCCACCTAGGCCATTCTGGTTAAGCGTTTGGAGCAACAGAAGTGCGAAAAATTTGTTGCCTTCTCAATCACTTCTTAGCTTCAAACTCCCATATCTCGCGAACGGATTGACCAAACCCAAAAGTTCCTATTGCATCTGAAAGTAGAAACTCGCCCGATTTAAACGGTATGTGTATTTTTTCCCTAGGCCATTCTGGTTAGGCGATTGCAGCAGCAGAATTGCGAAAAATTTGTTACCTTCTCAACCATTTCTTAGCTTCAAACTCCCGTATCTCGCGAACGGATTGACCTAACCCAAAAATTCCTGTTGCGTCTGAAAGTAGAAGCTCGTCCGGTTACAACGGTATGTGTATTTTTTCCCTAGGCCAATCTGGTTAAGCGATTGGAGCAGCAGAAGTGCGAAACATTTGTAGCCTTCACAACCATTTCTTGGCTTCAAACTCCCATATCTCGCAAACAGATTGACCTAACCGAAAAATTCCTGCTGCGTCTGAAAGTAGAAACTCGCCCGATTACAACGGTATGTGTATTTTTCCCATAGGCCATTCTGGTTAAGCGTTTGGAGCAGCAGAAGTGCGAAAAATTTGTTGCCTTCTCAACCATTTCTTAGCTTCAAACTACCATACCTCGCGAACAGATTGACCTAACCCTAAAATTCCTATTGCATCTGAAAGAAGAAACTCGCCCGATTACAACGGTATGTGTATTTTTCACCTAGGCCATTGTGGTTAAGCGTTTGGAGCAGCTGAATTGCAAAAAATTTGTTGTCTTCTAAACCATTTCTTAGCTTCAAAGTCGCATATCTCGCGAACGGATAGACCAAACCCAGAAATTCCTGCTGCGTATGAAAGTAGAAACTCGCCCGATTACAACGGTATGTGTATTTTCCCCCTAGGCCATTCTGGTTAAGCGTTTGGAGCGACAGAAGGGCGAAAAATTTGTTGCCTTCTCAATCACTTCTTAGCTTCAAACTTCCATATCTCGCGAACGGATTGACCTAACCCAAAAATTCGTAATGCATCTGAAAGTAGAAACTCGCCCGATTACAACGGTATGTGTATTTTTTCCCTAGGCCATTCTGGTTAGGCGATTGCAGCAGCAGAATTGCGAATAATTTGTTACCTTCTCAACCATTTCTTAGCTTCAAACTCCCGTATCTCGCGAACGGATTGACCTAACCCAAAAATTCCTATTGCGTCTGAAAGTAGAAACCCGTCCGGTTACAACGGTATGTGTGTTTTTTCCCTAGGCCATTCTGGTTCAGCGGTTGGAGCAGCAGAAGTGCGAAAAATTTGTAGCCTTCTCAACCATTTCTTGGCTTCAAAGTCCCATATCTCGCGAACAGATTGACCTAACCCAAAAATTCCTGCTGCGTCTGAAAGTAGAAACTCGCCCGATTACAACGGTATGTGTATTTTTTCCCATAGGCCATCCTGGTTAAGCGTTTGGAGCAGCAGAAGTGCGAAAAATTTGTTGCCTTCTCAACCATTTCTTAGCTTCAAACTCCCATATCTCGCGAACAGATTGACCTAACCCTAAAATTCCTATTGCATCTGAAAGAAGAAACTCGCCCGATTACAACGGTATGTGTATTTTTCCCATAGGCCATTCTGGTTAAGCGTTTGGAGCAGCAGAAGTGCGAAAAATTTGTTGCCTTCTCAATCACTTCTTAGCTTCAAACTCCCATATCTCGCGAACGGATTGACCTAACCCAAAAATTCCTATTGCATCTGAAAGTAGAAACTCGCCCGATTACAACGGTATGTGTATTTTTTCCCTAGGTCATTCTGGTTAGGCGATTGCAGCAGCAGAATTGCGAAAAATTTGTTACCTTCTCAACCATTTATTAGCTTCAAAATCCCGTATCTCGCCAACGGATTGACCTAACCCAAAAATTCCTATTGCGTCTGAAAGTAGAAACTCGTCCGGTTACAACGGTATGTGTATTTTTTCCCTAGGCCATTCTGGTTCAGCGGTTGGAGCAGCAGAAGTGCGAAAAATTTGTAGCCTTCTCAACCATTTCGTGGCTTCAAAGTCCCATATCTCGCGAACAGATTGACCTAACCCAAAAATTCCTGCTGCGTCTGAAAGTAGAAACTCGCCCGATTACAACGGTATGTGTACTTTTTCCCATAGGCCATCCTGGTTAAGCGTTTGGAGCAGCAGAAGTGCGAAAAATTTGTTGCCTTCTCAACCATTTCTTAGCTTCAAACTCCCATATCTCGCGAACAGATTGACCTAACCCTAAAATTCCTATTGCATCTGAAAGAAGAAACTCGCCCGATTACAACGGTATGTGTATTTTTCCCATAGGCCATTCTGGTTAAGCGTTTGGAGCAGCAGAAGTGCGAAAAATTTGTTGCCTTCTCAATCACTTCTTAGCTTCAAACTCCCGTATCTCGCCAACGGATTGACCTAACCCAAAAATTCCTATTGCGTCTGAAAGTAGAAACTCGTCCGGTTACAACGGTATGTGTATTTTTTCCCTAGGCCATTCTGGTTCAGCGGTTGGAGCAGCAGAAGTGCGAAATATTTGTTGTCTTCTAAACCATTTCTTAGCTTCAAAGTCCCATATCTCGCGAACGGATAGACCAAACCCAGAAATTCCTGCTGCGTATGAAAGTAGAAACTCGCCTGATTACAACGGTATGTGTATTTTCTCCCTAGGCCAATCTGGTTAAGCGATTGGAACAGCAGAATTGCGAAATATTTGTTGCCTTCTCAACCATTTCTTGGCTTCAAACTCCCATATCTCGCGAACAGATTGACCTAACCCAAAAATTCCTGCTGCGTCTGAAAGTAGAAAGTCGCCCGATTACAACGGTATGTGTATTTTTTCCCTGGGCCATTCTGGTTAAGCGTTTGGAGCAGCAGAATTGCGAAATATTTGTTGCCTTCTCAATCACTTCTAGGCTTCAAACTCCCATATCTCGCGAACAGATTGACCTAACCCAAAAATTCCTGCTGCATCTGAAAGTAGACACTCGCCCGATTACAACGGTATGTGTATTTTTTCCCTAGGCCATTCTGGTCAAGCCTTTGGAGCAGCAGAAATGCGAAAAATTTGCTGTCTTCTCACTCATTTCTTAGCTTTAAACTCCCATATCTCGCGAACGGATTGACCTAACGCAAAAATTCTTATTGCATCAGAAGGTAGAAACCCGCCCGATTACAACGGTATGTGTATTTTTCCCCTAGGCCATTCTGATTAAGCGTTTGGAGCAGCAGAAGTGCGAAAAATTTGGTGTCTTCTCTACTATTTCTTAGCTTCAAACTCCCATATCTCGCGAACAGATTGACCGAACCCAAAAATTCCTATTGCATCTGAAAGTAGAAACTCGCCCGATTACAACGGTATGTGTATTTTCCCCCTAGGCCATTCTGGTTAAGCGTTTGGAGCAGCACAAGTGCGAAATATTTGTTGCCTTCTCAACCATTTCTTGGCTTTAAACTCCCATATCTCGCAAACAGATTGACCTAGCCCAAAAATTCGTATTGCATTTGAAAGTAGAAACTCGCCCGATTACAACGGTATGCGTATTTTTTCCCCAGGCGATTCTGGTTAAGAGTTTGGAGCAGCAGAATTGCGAAAAATTTGTCGCCTTCTCAATCATTTCTTACGTTCAAACTCCCATATCTCGCGAACGGATAGACCTAACCCAAAAATTCCTATAGCGTCTGAAAGAAGAAACTCGTCCCCTTACAACGGTATGTGTATTTTTTCCCTAGGCCAATCTGGTTAAGCGTTTGGAGCAGCAGAAATGCGAAAAATTTGTTGCCTTCTCAATCATTTCTTACGTTCAAACTCCCATATCTCGCGAACGGATTGACCAAACACAGAAATTCCTGCTGCGTCTGAAAGTAGAAACTCGCTCGATTACAACGGTGTGTGTATTTTTTCCCTAGGCCATTCTGGTTAAGCGTTTGGAGCAACAGAAGTGCGAAAAATTTGTTGCCTTCTCAATCATTTCTTACGTTCAAACTCCCATATCTCGCGAACGGATAGACCTAACCCAAAAATTCCTATAGCGTCTGAAAGAAGAAACTCGTCCCCTTACAACGGTATGTGTATTTTTTCCCTAGGCCATTCTGGTTAAGCGTTTGGAGCAGCAGAAATGCGAAATATTTGTTGCCTTCTCAACCATTTCTTGGCTTCAAACTCCCATATGTCGCGTACGGATTGACCTAACCTAAAAATTCCTGCAGCGTCTGAACGTAAAAACTCGCCCGATTACAACGGTATGTGTATTTTTTCCCTAGGCTAATCTGGTTAAGCGTTTGGAGCAGCGGACGTGAGAAAAATTTGTTATCTTGTCTACCATTCCTTAGCTTGAAAGTCCGATACCTCGCGAACGGATTGACCAAACCCAAAAATTCCCGCAGCGCCTGAACGTAGAAACTCGCACGATTACCACTGTATGTGTATTTTTTCCGCAGGCCAATCTGGTTAAGCGTTTGGAGCAGCAGAAGTGCGGAAAATTTTTCGCCTTCTCAACCATTTCTTAACTTCAAACTCCCATATGTCGCGAACGGATTGACCTAGCCCAAAAATTCGTATTGCATTTGAAAGTAGAAACTCGCCCGATTACAACGGTATGTGTATTTTTCCCCTAGGCCATTCTGGTTAAGCGACTGGAGCAGCAGAAGTGCAAAAAATTTGTTGTCTTGTCAACCATTTCTTAGCTTCAAAGTCTCATATCTCGCGAACGGATTGACCAAACACAGAAATTCCTGCTGCGTCTGAAAGTAGAAACTCGCTCGATTACAACAGTATGTGTATTTTTTCCCTAGCTCATTCTAGTTAAGCGTTTGGAGCAGCAGAAGTGCGAAATATTTGTTGCCTTCTCAACCATTTCTTGGCTTCAAACTCCCATATCTCGCGAACAGATTGACCTAACCCAAAAATTCCTGCAGCGTCTGATCGTAGAAACTCGCCCGATTACAACGGTATGCGTATTTTTTCCCCAGGCGATTCTGGTTAAGAGTTTGGAGCAGCAGAATTGCAAAAAATTTGTCGCCTTCTCAACCATTTCTTAGCTTCAAACTCCCATATCTCGCGAACGGATTGACCAAACCCAAAAATTCCTTTTGCATCAGAAAGTGGAAACTCGCCCGATTACAACGGTATGTGTATTTTTTCCCTAGGCCATTCTGGTTAAGCGTTTGGAGCAACAGAAGTGCGAAAAATTTGTTGCCTTCTCAATCATTTCTTACGTTCAATCTCCCATATCTCGCGAACGGATTGACCAAACACAGAAATTCCTGCTGCGTCTGAAAGTAGAAACTCGCTCGATTACAACGGTGCGTGTATTTTTTCCCTAGGCCATTCTGGTTAAGCGTTTGGAGCCACAGAAGTGCGAAAAATTTGTTGCCTTCTCAATCATTTCTTACGTTCAAACTCCCATATCTCGCGAACGGATAGACCTAACCCAAAAATTCCTATAGCGTCTGAAAGAAGAAACTCGTCCCCTTACAACGGTATGTGTATTTTTTCCCTAGGCCATTCTGGTTAAGCGTTTGGAGCAGCAGAATTGCGAAAAATTTGTTGCCTTCTCAACCATTTCTTGGCGTCAAACACCCATATCTCGCGAACAGATTGACCTAACCCAAAAATTCCTGCAGCGTCTGAACGTAGAAACTCGCGCGATTACAACGGTATGCGTACTTTTTCCCCAGGCGATTCTGGTTAAGCGTTTGGAGCAGCAGAAGTGCGTGAAATTTGTCGCCTTCTCAACCATTTCTTAGCTTCAAACTCCCATATCTCGCGAACGGATTGACAAAACCCAAAAATTCCTGCTGCGTCTGAAAGTAGAAACTCGCCCGATTACAACGGTTTGTGTATTTTTTCTCTAGGCCATTCTGGTTAATCGATTGGAGCAGCAGAAGTGCGGAAAATTTGTTACCTTCTCAACTATTTCTTAGCTTCAAAGTCCCATATCTCGCGAACCGATTGACCAAACCCAAAAATTCCTGCAGCGTCTGAACGTAGAAACTCGCCCGATTACAGCGGTATGTGTATTTTTTCCCCAGGCCATTCTGGTTAAGCGTTTGGAGCAGCAGAATTGCGAAAAATTTGTTGCCTTCTCAACTATTTCTCAGCTTCAAACTCCCATATCTCGCGAACGGATCGACATAACCCAAAAATTCCTATTGCGTCTGAAAGTAGAAACTCGTCCTCTTACAACGGTATGTTTATTTTTTCCCTAGGCCATTCTGGTTAAGCGTTTGGAGCAACAGAAGTGCGAAAAATTTGTTGCCTTCTCAATCATTTCTTAGGTTCAAACTCCCATATCTCGCGAACAGATTGACCTAACCCAAAAGCTCCTGCTGCGTCTGAAAGTAGAGACTCGCCCGATTACAACGGTATGTGTATTTATTCGCTAGGCCATTCTGGTTAAGCGTTTGGAGCAGCAGAATTGCGAAAAATTTGTTGTCTTGTCAACCATTTCTTAGCTTCAAACTCCCATATGTCGCCAACGGATTGACCTAACCCAGAAATTCCTGCTGCGTCTGAAAGTAGAAACTCGCCCGATTACAACGCTATGTGTATTTTTTCCCTAGGCCATTCTGGTTAAGCGTTTGGAGCAGCAGAATTGCGAAAAATTTGTTGTCTTGTCAACCATTTCTTAGCTTCAAACTCCCATATGTCGCCAACGGATTGACCTAACCCAGAAATTCCTGCTGCGTCTGAAAGTAGAGACTCGCCCGATTACAACGGTATGTGTATTTTTTCCCTAGGCCATTCTGGTTAAGCGTTTGGAGCAGCAGAAGTGCGAAATATTTGTTGCCTTCTCAACCATTTCTTGGCTTCAAACTCCCGTATGTCGCGAACGGATTGACCTAACCCAAAAATTCCTGCAGCTTCTGAACGTAAAAACTCGTCCCCTTACAACGGTATGTGTATCTTTTCCCTAGGCCATTCTGGTTAAGCGTTTGGAGCAGCAGAATTACGAAAAATTTGTTGTCTTCTCAAGCATTTCCTAGCTTCAAACTCCCATGTGTAGCGAACGGATTGACCTAACCCAAAAATTCCTATTGCATCTGAAAGTAGAAACTCGCCCGATTACAACGGTATGTGTATTTTCCCCCTAGGCCATTCTGGTTAAGCGACTGGAGCAGCAGAAGTGCAAAAAATTTGTTGCCTTCTCAACCATTTCTAGGCATCAAAGTCCCATATCTCGCGAACGGATTGACCAAACACAGAAATTCCTGCTGCGTCTGAAAGTACAAACTCGTTCGATTACAACGGTATGTGTATTTTTTCCCTAGGCCATTCTGGTTAAGCGATTGGAGCAGCAGAAGTGCGAAAAATTTGTTGCCTTCTCAACCATTTCTTAGCTTCAAACTCCCATATCTCGCGAACGGATTGACCTTACCCAAAAATTCCTATTACGTCTGAAAGTAGAAACTCGTCCGGTTACAACGGTATGTGTATTTTTTCCCTAGGCCATTCTGTTTAAGCGTTTAGAGCAGCAGAAGTGCGAAATATTTGTTGCCTTCTCAACCATTTCTTGTCTTCAAACTCCAATATCTCGCGAACAGATTGACCTATCCCAAAAAATTCCTGCAGCGTCTGAACGTAGAAACTCGCCCGATTACAACGGTATGTGTATTTTTTCCCCAGGCCATTCTGGTTAAGCGTTTGGAGCAGCAGAATTGCGAAAAATTTGTCGCCTTCTCAACCATTTTTCAGCTTTAAACTCCCATATCTCGCGAACGGATTGACCAAGCCCAAAAATTCCTATTGCATCTGAAAGTACAAACTCGTTCGATTACAACGGTATGTGTATTTTTTCCCTAGGCCATTCTGGTTAAGCGTTTGGAGCAGCAGAAGTGCAAAAAATTTGTTGCCTTCTCAACCATTTCTTGGCTTCAAACTCCCATATATCGCGAACAGATTGACCTAACCCAAAAATTCCTGCGGTGTCTGAAAGTAGAAACTCGCCCGATTACAACGGTATGTGTATTTTTTCCCTAGGCCATTCTGGTTAAGCGTTTGGAGTAGCAGAATTACGAAAAATTTGTTGTCTTCTCAAGCATTTCCTAGCTTCAAACTCCCATGTGTAGCGAACGGATTGACCTAACCCAAAAATTCCTATTGCATCTGAAAGTAGAAACTCGCTCGATTACAACGGTATGTGTATTTTCCCCCTAGGCCATTCTGGTTAAGCGACTGGAGCAGCAGAAGTGCAAAAAATTTGTTGCCTTCTCAACCATTTCTTGGCTTCAAACTCCCATATATCGCGAACAGATTGACCTAACCCAAAAATTCCTGCTGTGTCTGAAAGTAGAAACTCGCCCGATTACAACGGTATGTGTATTTTTTCCCCAGGCCATTCTGGTTAAGCGTTTGGAGCAGCAGAAGTGCGAAAAATTTGTTGCCTTCTCAACCATTTCTTGGCTTCAAAGTCCCATATCTCGCGAACGGATTGACCAAACACAGAAATTCCTGCTGCGTCTGAAAGTACAAACTCGTTGGATAGCAACGGTATGTGTATTTTTTCCCTAGGCCATTCTGGTTAAGCGTTTGGAGCAGCAGAATTGCGAAAAATTTGTTGTCTTCTCAAGCATTTCTTAGCTTCAAACTCCCATATGTAGCGAACGGATTGACCTAACCCAAAAATTCCTATTGCATCTGAAAGTAGAAACTCGCCCGATTACAACGGTATGTGTATTTTCCCCCTAGGCCATTCTGGTTAAGCGACTGGAGCAGCAGAAGTGCAAAAAATTTGTTGCCTTCTCAACCATTTCTAGGCATCAAAGTCCCATATCTCGCGAACGGATTGACCAAACACAGAAATTCCTGCTGCGTCTGAAAGTACAAACTCGTTCGATTACAACGGTATGTGTATTTTTTCCCTAGGCCATTCTGGTTAAGCGATTGGAGCAGCAGAAGTGCGAAAAATTTGTTGCCTTCTCAACCATTTCTTAGCTTCAAACTCCCATATCTCGCGAACGGATTGACCTTACCCAAAAATTCCTATTACGTCTGAAAGTAGAAACTCGTCCGGTTACAACGGTATGTGTATTTTTTCCCTAGGCCATTCTGGTTAAGCGTTTGGAGCAGCAGAAGTGCGAAATATTTGTTGCCTTCTCTACCATTTCTTGGCTTCAAACTCCCATATCTCGCGAACGGATTGACCAAACACAGAAATTCCTGCTGCTTCTGATAGTACAAACTCGCTCGAATACAACGGTATGTGTGTTTTTTCCCTAGGCCACTCTGGTTAAGCGATTGGAGCAGCAGAATTGCGAAAAATTTGTTACCTTCTCAACCATTTCTTAGCTTCAAACTCCCGTATCTCGCAAACGGATAGACCTAACCCAAAAATTCCTATAGCGTCTGAAAGAAGAAACTCGTCCCCTTACAACGGTATGTGTATTTTTTCCCTAGGCCATTTTGGTTAAGCGTTTGGAGCAGCAGAAGTGCGAAATATTTGTTGCCTTCTCTACCATTTCTTGGCTTCAAACTCCCATATCTCGCGAACGGATTGACCAAACACAGAAATTCCTGCTGCGTCTGATGGTACAAACTCGCTCGAATACAACGGTATGTGTATTTTTTCCCTAGGCCACTCTGGTTAAGCAATTGGAGCAGCAGAATTGCGAAAAATTTG
The DNA here is from genome assembly GCF_051014685.1 of Ptiloglossa arizonensis. NCBI lineage: Eukaryota > Metazoa > Arthropoda > Insecta > Hymenoptera > Colletidae > Ptiloglossa > Ptiloglossa arizonensis. The sequence continues at coordinate 406,075 of NW_027478808.1, forward strand.
TTGCCTTCTCAACCATTTCCTAGCTTTAAAGTCCCATATCTCGCGAACGGATTGACCAAACACAGAAATTCCCGCTGCGTCTAAAAGTAGAAACTCGCTCGATTACAACGGTATGTGTATTTTTTCCCTAGGCCATTCTGGTTAAGCGTTTGGAGCAACAGAAGTGCGAAAAATTTGTTGCCTTCTCAATCATTTCTTAGGTTCAAACTCCCATATCTCGCGAACAGATTGACCTAACCCAAAAGTTCCTGCTGCGTCTGAAAGTAGAAACTCGCCCGATTACAACGGTATGTGTATTTTTTCCCTAGGCCATTCTGGTTAAGCGTGTGGAGCAGCAGAATTGCGAAAAATTTGTTGCCTTCTCAACCATTTCATGGCGTCAAACACCCATATCTCGCGAACAGATTGACCTAACCCAAAAATTCCTGCAGCGTCTGAACGTAGAAACTCGCCCGATTACAACGGTATGCGTATTTTTTCCCCAGGCGATTCTGGTTAAGCGTTTGGAGCAGCAGAAGTGCGTAAAATTTGTCGCCTTCTCAACCATTTCTTAGCTTCAAACTCCCATATCTCGCGAACGAATTGACAATACCCAAAAATTCCTGCTGCGTCTGAAAGTCGAAACTCGCCCGATTACAACGGTTTGTGTATTTTTTCTCTAGGCCATTCTGGTTAATCGATTGGAGCAGCAGAAGTGCGGAAAATTTGTTACCTTCTCAACTATTTCTTAGCTTCAAAGTCCCATATCTCGCGAACCGATTGACCTAACCCAGAAATTCCTGCTGCGTCTGAAAGTAGAAACTCGCCCGATTACAGCGGTATGTGTATTTTTTCGCCAGGCCATTCTGGTTAAGCGTTTGGAGCAGCAGAATTGCGAAAAATTTGTTGCCTTCTCAACCATTTCTTAGCTTCAAACTCCCATATCTCGCGAACGGATTGACCTAACCCAAAAATTCCTATTGCGTCTGAAAGTAGAAACTCGTCCTCTTACAACGGTATGATTATTTTTTCCCTAGGCCATTCTGGTTAAGCGTTTGGAGCAGCAGAATTGCGAAATAATAGTTGCCTTCTCAACCATTTCTTGGCTACAAGCTCCCATATCTCGCGAACAGATTGACCTAACCCAAAAATTCCTGCTGCGTCTGAAAGTAGAAACTCGCCCGATTACAACGGTATGTGTATTTTTTCCCTAGGCCAATCTGGTTAAGCGATTGAAGCAGCAGAGGTGCGAAAAATTTGATGCCTTCTCAACCATTTCTTAGCTTCAAACTCCCATATCTCGCGAACGGATCGACATAACCCAAAAATTCCTATTGCGTCTGAAAGTAGAAACTCGTCCTCTTACAACGGTATGTTTATTTTTTCCCTAGGCCATTCTGGTTAAGCGTTTGGAGCAGCAGAATTGCGAAATAATAGTTGCCTTCTCAACCATTTCTTGGCTACAAGCTCCCATATATCGCGAACAGATTGACCTAACCCAAAAATTCCTGCTGCGTCTAAAAGTAGAAACTCGCCCGATTACAACGGTATGTGTATTTTTTCCCTAGGCCATTCTGGTTAAGCGTTTGGAGCAGCAGAATTGCGAAAAATTTGTTGCCTTCTCAACCATTTCTTGGCGTCAAACACCCATATCTCGCGAACAGATTGACCTAACCCAAAAATTCCTGCAGCGTCTGAACGTAGAAACTCGCCCGATTACAACGGTATGCGTATTTTTTCCCCAGGCGATTCTGGTTAAGCGTTTGGAGCAGCAGAAGTGCGTAAAATTTGTCGCCTTCTCAACCATTTCTTAGCTTCAAACTCCCATATCTCGCTAACGGATTGACCAAACCCAAAGATTCCTATTGCATCTGAAAGTAGAAACTCGCCCGATTACAACGGTATGTGTATTTTCCCCCTAGGACATTCTGGTTAAGCGACAGGAGCAGCAGATTTGCAAAAAATTTGTTGTCTTGTCAACCATTTCTTAGCTTCAAAGTCCCATATCTCGCGAACGGATTGACCAAACCCAAAAATTCCTATTGCATCTGAAAGTAGAAACTCGCCTGATTAAAACGGTTTGTGTATTTTTTCTCTAGGCCATTCTGGTTAAGCGATTGGAGCAGCAGAAGTTCGAAAAATTTGTTACCTTCTCAATCATTTCTTAGGTTCAAACTCCCATATCTCGCGAACGGATTGACCAAACCCAAAAATTCCTGCAGCGTCTGAATGTAGAAACTAGCCCGATTACAACGGTATGTGTATTTTTTACCCAGGCCATTCTGGTTAAGCGGTTGGAGCAGCAGAATTGCGAACAATTTGTCGCCTTCTCAACCATTTCTCAGCTTCAAACTCCCATATCTCGCGAACGGATCGACATAACCAAAAATTCCTATTGCGTCTGAAAGTAGAAACTCGTCCTCTTACAACGGTATGTTTATTTTTTCCCTAGGCCATTCTGGTTAAGCGTTTGGAGCAACAGAAGTGCGAAAAATTTGTTGCCTTCTCAATCATTTCTTAGGTTCAAACTCCCATATCTCGCGAACAGATTGACCTAACCCAAAAGTTCCTGCTGCGTCTGAAAGTAGAAACTCGCCCGATTACAACGGTATGTGTATTTATTCCCTAGGCCATTCTGGTTAAGCGTTTGGAGCAGCAGAATTGCGAGAAATTTGTTGTCTTGTCAACCATTTCTTAGCTTCAAACTCCCATATGTCGCCAACGGATTGACCTAACCCAAAAATTCCTGCAGCTTCTGAACGTAAAAACTCGTCCCCTTACAACGGTATGTGTATCTTTTCCCTAGGCCATTCTGGTTAAGCGTTTGGAGCAGCAGAAGTGCGAAATATTTGTTGCCTTCTCAACCATTTCTTAGCTTCAAACTCCCGTATCTCGCAAACGGATAGACCTAACCCAAAAATTCCTATAGCGTCTGAAAGAAGAAACTCGTCCCCTTACAACGGTAGGTGTATTTTTTCCCTAGGCCATTTTGGTTAAGCGTTTGGAGCAGCAGAAGTGCGAAATATTTGTTGCCTTCTCTACCATTTCTTGGCTTCAAACTCCCATATCTCGCGAACGGATTGACCAAACACAGAAATTCCTGCTGCGTCTGATGGTACAAACTCGCTCGAATACAACGGTATGTGTATTTTTTCCCTAGGCCACTCTGGTTAAGCAATTGGAGCAGCAGAATTGCGAAAAATTTGTTGCCTTCTCAACCATTTCTTAGCTTCAAAGTCCCATATCTCGCGAACGGATTGACCAAACACAGAAATTCCCGCTGCGTCTAAAAGTAGAAACTCGCTCGATTACAACGGTATGTGTATTTTTTCCCTAGGCCATTCTGGTTAAGCGTTTAGAGCAGCAGAAGTGCGAAATATTTGTTGCCTTCTCAACCATTTCTTGTCTTCAAACTCCAATATCTCGCGAACAGATTGACCTATCCCAAAAAATTCCTGCAGCGTCTGAACGTAGAAACTCGCCCGATTACAACGGTATGTGTATTTTTTCCCCAGGCCATTCTGGTTAAGCGTTTGGAGCAGCAGAATTGCGAAAAATTTGTCGCCTTCTCAACCATTTCTCAGCTTTAAACTCCCATATCTCGCGAACGGATTGACCAAACCCAAAAATTCCTATTGCATCTGAAAGTACAAACTCGTTCGATTACAACGGTATGTGTATTTTTTCCCTAGGCCATTCTGGTTAAGCGTTTGGAGCAGCAGAAGTGCAAAAAATTTGTTGCCTTCTCAACCATTTCTTGGCTTCAAACTCCCATATATCGCGAACAGATTGACCTAACCCAAAAATTCCTGCGGTGTCTGAAAGTAGAAACTCGCCCGATTACAACGGTATATGTATTTTTTCCCTAGGCCATTCTGGTTAAGCGTTTGGAGTAGCAGAATTACGAAAAATTTGTTGTCTTCTCAAGCATTTCCTAGCTTCAAACTCCCATGTGTAGCGAACGGATTGACCTAACCCAAAAATTCCTATTGCATCTGAAAGTAGAAACTCGCCCGATTACAACGGTATGTGTATTTTCCCCCTAGGCCATTCTGGTTAAGCGACTGGAGCAGCAGAAGTGCAAAAAATTTGTTGCCTTCTCAACCATTTCTTGGCTTCAAACTCCCATATATCGCGAACAGATTGACCTAACCCAAAAATTCCTGCTGTGTCTGAAAGTAGAAACTCGCCCGATTACAACGGTATGTGTATTTTTTCCCCAGGCCATTCTGGTTAAGCGTTTGGAGCAGCAGAAGTGCGAAAAATTTGTTGCCTTCTCAACCATTTCTTGGCTTCAAAGTCCCATATCTCGCGAACGGATTGACCAAACACAGAAATTCCTGCTGCGTCTGAAAGTACAAACTCGTTGGATTACAACGGTATGTGTATTTTTTCCCTAGGCCATTCTGGTTAAGCGTTTGGAGCAGCAGAATTGCGAAAAATTTGTTGTCTTCTCAAGCATTTCTTAGCTTCAAACTCCCATATGTAGCGAACGGATTGACCTAACCCAAAAATTCCTATTGCATCTGAAAGTAGAAACTCGCCCGATTACAACGGTATGTGTATTTTCCCCCTAGGCCATTCTGGTTAAGCGACTGGAGCAGCAGAAGTGCAAAAAATTTGTTGCCTTCTCAACCATTTCTAGGCTTCAAAGTCCCATATCTCGCGAACGGATTGACCAAACACAGAAATTCCTGCTGCGTCTGAAAGTACAAACTCGTTCGATTACAACGGTATGTGTATTTTTTCCCTAGGCCATTCTGGTTAAGCGATTGGAGCAGCAGAAGTGCGAAAAATTTGTTACCTTCTCAACCATTTCTTAGCTTCAAACTCCCGTATCTCGCAAACGGATAGACCTAACCCAAAAATTCCTATAACGTCTGAAAGAAGAAACTCGTCCCCTTACAACGGTATGTGTATTTTTTCCCTAGGCCATTTTGGTTAAGCGTTTGGAGCAGCAGAAGTGCGAAATATTTGTTGCCTTCTCTACCATTTCTTGGCTTCAAACTCCCATATCTCGCGAACGGATTGACCAAACACAGAAATTCCTGCTGCGTCTGATGGTACAAACTCGCTCGAATACAACGGTATGTGTATTTTTTCCCTAGGCCACTCTGGTTAAGCAATTGGAGCAGCAGAATTGCGAAAAATTTGTTGCCTTCTCAACCATTTCTTAGCTTCAAAGTCCCATATCTCGCGAACGGATTGACCAAACACAGAAATTCCCGCTGCGTCTAAAAGTAGAAACACGCTCGATTACAACGGTATGTGTATTTTTTCCCTAGGCCATTCTGGTTAAGCGTTTGGAGCAACAGAAGTGCGAAAAATTTGTTGCCTTCTCAATCATTTCTTAGGTTCAAACTCCCATATCTCGCGAACAGATTGACCTAACCCAAAAGTTCCTGCTGCGTCTGAAAGTAGAAACTCGCCCGATTACAACGGTATGTGTATTTTTTCCCTAGGCCATTCTGGTTAAGCGTGTGGAGCAGCAGAATTGCGAAAAATTTGTTGCCTTCTCAACCATTTCATGGCGTCAAACACCCATATCTCGCGAACAGATTGACCTAACCCAAAAATTCCTGCAGCGTCTGAACGTAGAAACTCGCCCGATTACAACGGTATGCTTATTTTTTCCCCAGGCGATTCTGGTTAAGCGTTTGGAGCAGCAGAAGTGCGTAAAATTTGTCGCCTTCTCAACCATTTCTTAGCTTCAAACTCCCATATCTCGCGAACGAATTGACAAAACCCCAAAATTCCTGCTGCGTCTGAAAGTAGAAACTCGCCCGATTACAACGGTTAGTGTATTTTTTCTCTAGGCCATTCTGGTTAATCGATTGGAGCAGCAGAAGTGCGGAAAATTTGTTACCTTCTCAACTATTTCTTAGCTTCAAAGTCCCATATCTCGCGAACCGATTGACCTATCCCAGAACTTCCTGCTGCGTCTGAAAGTAGAAACTCGCCCGATTACAGCGGTATGTGTATTTTTTCCCCAGGCCATTCTGGTTAAGCGTTTGGAGCAGCAGAATTGCGAAAAATTTGTTGCCTTCTCAACCATTTCTTAGCTTCAAACTCCCATATCTCGCGAACGGTTTGACCTAACCCAAAAATTCCTATTGCGTCTGAAAGTAGAAACTCGTCCTCTTACAACGGTATGTTTATTTTTTCCCTAGGCCATTCTGGTTAAGCGTTTGGAGCAGCAGAAGTGCGAAATAATAGTTGCCTTCTCAACCATTTCTTGGTTACAAGCTCCCATATCTCGCGAACAGATTGACCTAACCCAAATATTCCTGCTGCGTCTAAAAGTAGAAACTCGCCCGACTACAACGGTATGTGTATTTTTTCCCTAGGCCATTCTGGTTAAGCGTTTGGAGCAGCAGAATTGCGAAAAATTTGTTGCCTTCTCAACCATTTCACAGCTTCAAACTCCCATATCTCGCGAACGGATCGACATAACCAAAAATTCCTATTGCGTCTGAAAGTAGAAACTCGTCCTCTTACAACAGTATGTTTATTTTTTCCCTAGGCCATTCTGGTTAAGCGTTTGGAGCAACAGAAGTGCGAAAAATTTGTTGCCTTCTCAACCATTTCTTAGCTTCAAACTCCCATATCTCGCGAACGGATTGACCTAACCCAAAAATTCCTGCTGCGTCTGAAAGTAGAAACTCGCCCGATTACAACGGTATGTGTATTTTTTCCCTAGGCCTTTCTGGTTAAGCGTTTGGAGCAGCAGAATTGCGAAAAATTTGTTGCCTTCTCAACCATTTCTTGGCGTCAAACACCCATATCTCGCGAACAGATTGACCTAACCCAAAAATTCCTGCAGCGTCTGAACGTAGAAACTCGCCCGATTACAACGGTATGTGTATTTTTTCCCTAGGCCATTCTGGTTAAGCGTTTGGAGCAGCAGAATTGCGAAAAATTTGTTGCCTTCTCAACCATTTCTTGGCGTCAAACACCCATATCTCGCGAACAGATTGACCTAACCCAAAAATTCCTGCAGCGTCTGAACGTAGAAACTCGCCCGATTACAGCGGTATGCGTATTTTTTCCCCAGGCGATTCTGGTTAAGCGTTTGGAGCAGCAGAAGTGCGTAAAATTTGTCGCCTTCTCAACCATTTCTTAGCTTCAAACTCCCATATCTCGCTAACGGATTGACCAAACCCAAAAATTCCTATTGCATCTGAAAGTAGAAACTCGCCCGATTACAACGGTATGTGTATTTCCCCCCTAGGACATTCTGGTTAAGCGACTGGAGCAGCAGAAGTGCAAAAAATTTGTTGTCTTGTCAACCATTTCTTAGCTTCAAAGTCCCATATCTCGCGAACGGATTGACCAAACCCAAAAATTCCTATTGCATCTGAAAGTAGAAACTCGCCTGATTAAAACGGTTTGTGTATTTTTTCTCTAGGCCATTCTGGTTAAGCGATTGGAGCAGCAGAAGTGCGAAAAATTTGTTACCTTCTCAATCATTTCTTAGGTTCAAACTCCCATATCTCTAGAACGGATTGACCAAACCCAAAAATTCCTGCAGCGTCTGAACGTAGAAACTCGCCCGATTACAACGGTATGTGTATTTTTTCCCTAGGCCATTCTAGTTAAGCGTTTGGAGCAGCAGAAGTGCGAAAAATTTGTCGCCTTCTCAACCATTTCTTAGCTTCAAACTCCCACATCTCGCGAACGGATTGACAAAACCCAAAAATTCCTGCTGCGTCTGAAAGTAGAAACTCGCCCGATTACAACGGTTTGTGTATTTTTTCCCTAGGCCATTCTGGTTAAGCGTTTGGAGCAGCAGAATTGCGAAATAATAGTTGCCTTCTCAACCATTTCTTGGGTACAAGCTCCCATATCTCGCGAACAGATTGACCTAACCCAAAAATTCCTGCTGCGTCTAAAAGTAGAAACTCGCCCGATTACAACGGTATGTGTATTTTTTCCCTAGGCCATTCTGGTTAAGCGGTTGCAGCAGAATTGCGAAAAATTTGTTGCCTTCTGAATCATTTCTTAGCTTCAAACTCCCATATCTCGCGTCGGATTGACCTAACCCAAAAATCCCTATTGCATCTGAAAGTAGAATCTCGCCCGGTTACAAGGGTATGTGTATTTTTTCCCTAGGCCATTCTGGTTAAGCGTTTGGAGCAGCAGAATTGCGAAAAATTTGTTGCCTTCTCCACCATTTCTTAGCTTCAAACTCCCGTATCTCGCGAACGGATTGACCTAACCCAAAAATACCTATTGCATCTGAAAGTAGAAACTCGCCCGATTACAACGGTATGTGTATTTCCCCCCTAGGACATTCTGGTTAAGCGACTGGAGCAGCAGAAGTGCAAAAAATTTGTTGCCTTCTCAATCATTTCTTAGCTTCAAACTCCCATATCTCGCGAACGGAATGACCTAACCCAAAAATTCCTATTGCATCTGAAAGTAGAAACTCGCCCGATTACAACGGTATGTGTATTTTTTCCCCAGGCCATTCTGGTTAAGCGACTGGAGCAGCAGAATTGCTAAAAATTTGTTGCCTTCTCAACCATTTCTCAGCTTCAAACTCCCATATCTCGGGAACGGATCGACATAACCCAAAAATTCCTATTGCGTCTGAAAGTAGAAACTCGTCCTCTTACAACGGTATGTTTATTTTTTCCCTATGCCATTCTGGTTAAGCGTTTGGAGCAACAGAAGTGCGAAAAATTTGTTGCCTTCTCAACCATTCCTTAGCTTCAAACTCCCATATCTCGCGAACGGATTGACCAAACCCAAAAATTCCTATTGCATCTGAAAGTAGAAACTCGCCCGATTACAACGGTTTGTGTATTTTTTCCCTAGGCCATTCTGGTTAAGCGTTTGGAGCAGCAGAAGTGCGAAATATTTGTTGCCTTCTGAACCATTTCTTGGCTTCAAACTCCCATATCTCGCGAACGGATTGACAAAACCCAAAAATTCCTGCTGCGTCTGAAAGTAGAAACTCGCCCGATTACAACGGTTTGTGTGTTTTTTCTCTAGGCCATTCTGGTTAATCGATTGGAGCAGCAAAAGTGCGAAAAATTTGTTACCTTCTCAACTATTTCTTAGCTTCAAAGTCCCACATCTCGCGAACCGATTGACGAAACCCAAAAATTCCTGCAGCGTCTGAACGTAGAAACTCGCCCGATTACAACGGTATGTGTAGTTTTTCCCCAGGCCATTCTGGTTAAGCGTTTGGAGCAGCAGAATTGCGAAAAATTTGTTGCCTTCTCAACCATTTCTCAGCTTCAAACTCCCATATCTCGCGAACGGATTGACCAAACCCAAAAATTCCTATTGCATCTGAAAGTAGAAACTCGCCCAATTACAACGGTACGTGTATTTTACCCCTAGGCCATTCTGGTTAAGCGACTGGAGCAGCAGAAGTGCAAAAAATTTGTTCTCTTATCAACCATTTCTTAGCTTCAAAGTCCCATATCTCGCGAACGGATTGACCAAACACAGAAATTCCTGCTGCGTCTGAAAGTAGAAACTCGCTCGATCACAAAGGTATGTGTATTTTTTCCCTGGGCCATTCTGGTTAAGCGTTTGGAGCAACAGAAGTGCGAAAAATTTGTTGTCTTCTCAACCATTTCTTAGCTTCAAACTCCCATATCTCGTGAACGGATTGACCTTACCCAAAAATTCCTGTTACGTCTGAAAGTAGAAACTCGTCCGGTTACAACGGTATGTGTATTTTTTCCCTAGGCCATTCTGGTTAAGCGTTTGGAGCAGCAGAAGTGCGAAATATTCGTTGCCTTCTCAACCATTTCTTGTCTTCAAACTCCCATATCTCGCGAACAGGTTGACCTAACCCAAAAATTCCTGCAGCGTCTGAACGTAGAAGCTCGCCCGATTACAACGGTATGTGTATTTTTTCCCCAGGCCATTCTGGTTAAGCGTTTGGAGCAGTAGAAGTGCGAAAAATTTGCCGCCTTCTCAACCATTTCTTAGCTTCAAACTCCCATATCTCGCGAACGGATTGACCTAACCCAAAAATACCTATTGCATCTGAAAGAAGAAACTCTCCCGATTACAACGGTATGTGTATTTTTTCCCTAGGCCATTCTGGTTAAGCGATTGGAGCATCAGAAGTGCGAAAAATTTGTTACCTTCTCAACCATTTCTTAGCTTCAAACTCCCGTATCTCGCGAACGGATTGACCTAACCCAAAAATACCTATTGCATCCGAAAGTAGAAACTCGCCCGATTACAACGGTTTGTGTATTTTTTCCCTAGGCCATTTTGGTTAAGCGGTTGGAGCAACAGAAGTGCAAAAAATTTGTTGTCTTGTCAACCATTTCTTAGCTTCAAAGTCCCATATCTCGCGATCGGATTGACCAAACACAGAAATTCCTTCTGCGTCTGAAAGTTGAAACTCGCTCGATTACAACGGTATGTGTATTTTTTCCCTAGGCCATTCTGGTTAAGTGTTTGGAGCAACAGAAGTGCGAAAAATTTGTTGCCTTCTCAACCATTTCTTAGCTTCAAACTCCCGTATCTCGCGAACGGATTGACCTAACCCAAAAATTCCTGCAGCGTCTGAAAGTAGAAACTCGTCCGGTTACAACGGTATGTGTATTTTTTCCCTAGGCCATTCTGGTTAAGCGGTTGGAGCAGCAGACGTGCGAAATATTTGTTGCCTTCTCAACCATTTCTTAGCTTCAAAGTCCCATATCTCGCGATCGGATTGACCAAACACAGAAATTCCTTCTGCGTCTGAACGTAGAAGCTCGCCCGATTACAACGGTTTGTGTATTTTTTCCCTAGGCCATTTTGGTTAAGCGGTTGGAGCAACAGAAGTGCAAAAAATTTGTTGTCTTGTCAACCATTTCTTAGCTTCAAAGTCCCATATCTCGCGATCGGATTGACCTAACCCAAAAATACCTATTGCATCCGAAAGTAGAAACTCGCCCGATTACAACGGTTTGTGTATTTTTTCCCTAGGCCATTCTGGTTAAGTGTTTGGAGCAACAGAAGTGCGAAAAATTTGTTGCCTTCTCAACCATTTCTTAGCTTCAAACTCCCGTATCTCGCGAACGGATTGACCTAACCCATAAATTCCTGCAGCGTCTGAAGGTAGAAACTCGTCCCCTTTCAACGGTATGTGTATTTTTTACCTAGGCTATTCTGGTTAAGCGTTTGGAGCAGCAGAAGTGCAAAATATTCATGGCCTTCTCAACCATTCCTTGGCTTCAAACTCCCATATCTCGCGAACAGATCGACTTAACCCAAAAATTCCTGCTGCGTCTGAAAGTAGAAACTCTTTCGATTACAACGGTATATGTATTTTTTCCCTAGGCCATTCTAGTTAAGCGTTTGGAGCAGCAGAAGTGCGAAAAATTTGTCGCCTTCTCAACCATTTCTTAGCTTCAAACTCCCATATCTCGCGAACGGATTGACCAAACCCAAAAATTCCTATTGCATCTGAAAGTAGAAACTCGCCCGATTACAACGGTATGTGTATTTCTCCCCTAGGACATTCTGGTTAAGCGACTGGAGCAGCAGAAGTGCGAAAAATTTGATGCCTTCTCAACCATTTCTTAGCTTTAAACTCCCATATCTCGCGAACGGATCGACATAACCCAGAAATTCCTATTGCGTCTGAAAGTAGAAACTCGTCCTCTTACAACGGTATGTTTATTTTTTCCCTAGGCCATTCTGGTTAAGCGTTTGGAGCAGCAGAAGTGCGAAATAATAGTTGCCTTCTCAACCATTTCTTGGTTACAAGCTCCCATATCTCGCGAACAGATTGACCTAACCCAAATATTCCTGCTCCGTCTAAAAGTAGAAACTCGCCCGATTACAACGGTATGTGTATTTTTTCCCTAGGCCATTCTGGTTAAGCGTTTGGAGCAGCAGAATTGCGAAAAATTTGTTGCCTTCTCAACCATTTCACAGCTTCAAACTCCCATATCTCGCGAACGGATTGACCTAACCCAAAAATTCCTGCTGCGTCTGAAAGTAGAAACTCGCCCGATTACAACGGTATGTGTATTTTTTCCCTAGGCCATTCTGGTTAAGCGTTTGGAGCAGCAGAATTGCGAAAAATTTGTTGCCTTCTCAACCATTTCTTGGCGTCAAACACCCATATCTCGCGAACAGATTGACCTAACCCAAAAATTCCTGCAGCGTCTGAACGTAGAAACTCGCCCGATTACAACGGTATGCGTATTTTTTCCCCAGGCGATTCTGGTTAAGCGTTTGGAGCAGCAGAAGTGCGTAAAATTTGTCGCCTTCTCAACCATTTCTTAGCTTCAAACTCCCATATCTCGCGAACGGATTGACCAAACACAGAAATTCCTGCTGCGTCTGATGGTACAAACTCGCTCGAATACAACGGTATGTGTATTTTTTCCCTAGGCCACTCTGGTTAAGCAATTGGAGCAGCAGAATTGCGAAAAATTTGTTGCCTTCTCAACCATTTCTTAGCTTCAAAGTCCCATATCTCGCGAACGGATTGACCAAACACAGAAATTCCCGCTGCGTCTAAAAGTAGAAACTCGCTCGATTACAACGGTATGTGTATTTTTTCCCTAGGCCACTCTGGTTAAGCGTTTGGAGCAACAGAAGTGCGAAAAATTTGTTGCCTTCTCAACCATTTCTTGGTTACAAGTTCCCATATCTCGCGAACAGATTGACCTAACCCAAATATTCCTGCTGCGTCTAAAAGTAGAAACTCGCCCGACTACAACGGTATGTGTATTTTTTCCCTAGGCCATTCTGGTTAAGCGTTTGGAGCAGCAGAATTGCGAAAAATTTGTTGCCTTCTCAACCATTTCACAGCTTCAAACTCCCATATCTCGCGAACGGATCGACATAACCAAAAATTCCTATTGCGTCTGAAAGTAGAAACTCGTCCTCTTACAACGGTATGTTTATTTTTTCCCTAGGCCATTCTGGTTAAGCGTTTGGAGCAACAGAAGTGCGAAAAATTTGTTGCCTTCTCAACCATTTCTTAGCTTCAAACTCCCATATCTCGCGAACGGATTGACCTAACCCAAAAATTCCTGCTGCGTCTGAAAGTAGAAACTCGCCCGATTACAACGGTATGTGTATTTTTTCCCTAGGCCTTTCTGGTTAAGCGTTTGGAGCAGCAGAATTGCGAAAAATTTGTTGCCTTCTCAACCATTTCTTGGCGTCAAACACCCATATCTCGCGAACAGATTGACCTAACCCAAAAATTCCTGCAGCGTCTGAACGTAGAAACTCGCCCGATTACAACGGTATGTGTATTTTTTCCCTAGGCCATTCTGGTTAAGCGTTTGGAGCAGCAGAATTGCAAAAAATTTGTTGCCTTCTCAACCATTTCTTGGCGTCAAACACCCATATCTCGCGAACAGATTGACCTAACCCAAAAATTCCTGCAGCGTCTGAACGTAGAAACTCGCCCGATTACAGCGGTATGCGTATTTTTTCCCCAGGCGATTCTGGTTAAGCGTTTGGAGCAGCAGAAGTGCGTAAAATTTGTCGCCTTCTCAACCATTTCTTAGCTTCAAACTCCCATATCTCGCTAACGGATTGACCAAACCCAAAAATTCCTATTGCATCTGAAAGTAGAAACTCGCCCGATTACAACGGTATGTGTATTTCCCCCCTAGGACATTCTGGTTAAGCGACTGGAGCAGCAGAAGTGCAAAAAATTTGTTGTCTTGTCAACCATTTCTTAGCTTCAAAGTCCCATATCTCGCGAACGGATTGACCAAACCCAAAAATTCCTATTGCATCTGAAAGTAGAAACTCGCCTGATTAAAACGGTTTGTGTATTTTTTCTCTAGGCCATTCTGGTTAAGCGATTGGAGCAGCAGAAGTGCGAAAAATTAGTTACCTTCTCAATCATTTCTTAGGTTCAAACTCCCATATCTCTAGAACGGATTGACCAAACCCAAAAATTCCTGCAGCGTCTGAACGTAGAAACTCGCCCGATTACAACGGTATGTGTATTTTTTCCCTAGGCCATTCTAGTTAAGCGTTTGGAGCAGCAGAAGTGCGAAAAATTTGTCGCCTTCTCAACCATTTCTTAGCTTCAAACTCCCACATCTCGCGAACGGATTGACAAAACCCAAAAATTCCTGCTGCGTCTGAAAGTAGAAACTCGCCCGATTACAACGGTTTGTGTATTTTTTCCCTAGGCCATTCTGGTTAAGCGTTTGGAGCAGCAGAATTGCGAAATAATAGTTGCCTTCTCAACCATTTCTTGGGTACAAGCTCCCATATCTCGCGAACAGATTGACCTAACCCAAAAATTCCTGCTGCGTCTAAAAGTAGAAACTCGCCCGATTACAACGGTATGTGTATTTTTTCCCTAGGCCATTCTGGTTAAGCGGTTGCAGCAGAATTGCGAAATATTTGTCGCCTTCTCAACCATTTCTCAGCTTCAAACTCCCATATCTCGCGAACGGATTGACCAAACCCAAAAGTTCCTATTGCATCTGAAAGTAGAAACTCGCCCGATTACAACGGTACGTGTTTTTTTCCCCGTAGGCCATAATGGTTAAGCGACTGGAGCAGCAGAAGTGCAAAAAATTTGTTGTCTTGTCAACCATTTCTTAGCTTCAAACTCCCATATCTCGCTAACGGATTGACCAAACCCAAAAATTCCTATTGCATCTGAAAGTAGAAACTCGCCCGATTGAAACAGTTTGTGTATTTTTTACCTAGGCCATTCTGGTTAAGCGTTTGGAGCAGCAGAATTGCGAAATATTTGTTGCCTTCTGAACCATTTCATGGCTTCAAACTCCCATATCTCGCGAACGGATTGACAGAACCCAAAAATTCCTGCTGCGTCTGAATGTAGAAACCCGCCCGATTACAACGGTTTGTGTATTTTTTCTCTCTGCCATTCTGGTTAATCGATTGGAGCAGCAGAAGTGCGAAAAATTTGTTACCATCTCAACTATTTCTTAGCTTCAAAGTCCCATTTCTCGCGAACCGATTGACCAAACCCAAAAATTCCTGCAGCGTCTGAACGTAGAAACTCGCCCGATTACAACGGTATGTGTATTTTTTCCCCAGGCCATTCTGGTTAAGCGTTTGGAGCAGCAGAATTGCGAAAAATTTGTTGCCTTCTCCACCATTTCTTAGCTTCAAACTCCCGTATCTCGCGAACGGATTGATCTAAACCAAAAATACCTATTGCATCCGAAAGTAGAAACTCGCCCGATTACAACGGTATGTGTATTTTTTCCCTAGGCAATTATGGTTAAGCGACTGGAGAAGCAGAAATGCGAAAAATTTGTTGCCTTCTGAATCATTTCTTAGCTTCAAACTCCCATATCTCGCGTCGGATTGACCTAACCCAAAAATCCCTATTGCATCTGAAAGTAGAATCTCGCCCGGTTACAAGGGTATGTGTATTTTTTCCCTAGGCCATTCTGGTTAAGCGTTTGGAGCAGCAGAATTGCGAAAAATTTGTTGCCTTCTCCACCATTTCTTAGCTTCAAACTCCCGTATCTCGCGAACGGATTGACCTAACCCAAAAATACCTATTGCATCTGAAAGTAGAAACTCGCCCGATTACAACGGTATGTGTATTTCCCCCCTAGGACATTCTGGTTAAGCGACTGGAGCAGCAGAAGTGCAAAAAATTTGTTGCCTTCTCAATCATTTCTTAGCTTCAAACTCCCATATCTCGCGAACGGAATGACCTAACCCAAAAATTCCTATTGCATCTGAAAGTAGAAACTCGCCCGTTTACAACGGTATGTGTATTTTTTCCCTAGGCCATTCTAGTTAAGCGACTGGAGCAGCAGAATTGCTAAAAATTTGTTGCCTTCTCAACCATTTCTCAGCTTCAAACTCCCATATCTCGGGAACGGATCGACATAACCCAAAAATTCCTATTGCGTCTGAAAGTAGAAACTCGTCCTCTTACAACGGTATGTTTATTTTTTCCCTATGCCATTCTGGTTAAGCGTTTGGAGCAACAGAAGTGCGAAAAATTTGTTGCCTTCTCAACCATTCCTTAGCTTCAAGCTCCCATATCTCGCGAACGGATTGACCAAACCCAAAAATTCCTATTGCATCTGAAAGTAGAAACTCGCCCGATTACAACGGTTTGTGTATTTTTTCCCTAGGCCATTCTGGTTAAGCGTTTGGAGCAGCAGAAGTGCGAAATATTTGTTGCCTTCTGAACCATTTCTTGGCTTCAAACTCCCATATCTCGCGAACGGATTGACAAAACCCAAAAATTCCTGCTGCGTCTGAAAGTAGAAACTCGCCCGATTACAACGGTTTGTGTGTTTTTTCTCTAGGCCATTCTGGTTAATCGATTGGAGCAGCAAAAGTGCGAAAAATTTGTTACCTTCTCAACTATTTCTTAGCTTCAAAGTCCCACATCTCGCGAACCGATTGACGAAACCCAAAAATTCCTGCAGCGTCTGAACGTAGAAACTCGCCCGATTACAACGGTATGTGTAGTTTTTCCCCAGGCCATTCTGGTTAAGCGTTTGGAGCAGCAGAATTGCGAAAAATTTGTTGCCTTCTCAACCATTTCTCAGCTTCAAACTCCCATATCTCGCGAACGGATTGACCAAACCCAAAAATTCCTATTGCATCTGAAAGTAGAAACTCGCCCAATTACAACGGTACGTGTATTTTACCCCTAGGCCATTCTGGTTAAGCGACTGGAGCAGCAGAAGTGCAAAAAATTTGTTCTCTTATCAACCATTTCTTAGCTTCAAACTCCCATATCTCGCGTCGGATTGACCTAACCCAAAAATACCTATTGCATCCGAAAGTAGAAACTCGCCCGATTACAACGGTTTGTGTATTTTTTCCCTAGGCCATTCTGGTTAAGTGTTTGGAGCAACAGAAGTGCGAAAAATTTGTTGCCTTCTCAACCATTTCTTAGCTTCAAACTCCCGTATCTCGCGAACGGATTGACCTAACCCAAAAATTCCTGCAGCGTCTGAAAGTAGAAACTCGTCCGGTTACAACGGTATGTGTATTTTTTCCCTAGGCCATTCTGGTTAAGCGGTTGGAGCAGCAGACGTGCGAAATATTTGTTGCGTTCTCAACCATTTCTTGGCTTCAAACTCCCATATCTCGCGAACAGATTGACCTAACCCATAAATTCCTGCAGCGTCTGAAGGTAGAAACTCGTCCCCTTTCAACGGTATGTGTATTTTTTACCTAGGCTATTCTGGTTAAGCGTTTGGAGCAGCAGAAGTGCAAAATATTTATGGCCTTCTCAACCATTTCTTGGCTTCAAACTCCCATATCTCGCGAACAGATCGACTTAACCCAAAAATTCCTGCTGCGTCTGAAAGTAGAAACTCGCTCGATTACAACGGTATGTGTATTTTTTCCCTAGGCCATTCTAGTTAAGCGTTTGGAGCAGCAGAAGTGCGAAAAATTTGTCGCCTTCTCAACCATTTCTTAGCTTCAAACTCCCATATCTCGCGAACGGATTGACCAAACCCAAAAATTCCTGTTGCATCTGAAAGTAGAAACTCGCCCGATTAAAACGGTATGTGTATTTCTCACCTAGGACATTCTGGTTAAGCGACTGGAGCAGCAGAAGTGCGAAAAATTTGATGCCTTCTCAACCATTTCTTAGCTTTAAACTCCCATATCTCGCGAACGGATCGACATAACCCAGAAATTCCTATTGCGTCTGAAAGTAGAAACTCGTCCTCTTACAACGGTATGTTTATTTTTTCCCTAGGCCATTCTGGTTAAGCGTTTGGAGCAGCAGAAGTGCGAAATAATAGTTGCCTTCTCAACCATTTCTTGGTTACAAGCTCCCATATCTCGCGAACAGATTGACCTAACCCAAATATTCCTGCTGCGTCTAAAAGTAGAAACTCGCCCGATTACAACGGTATGTGTATTTTTTCCCTAGGCCATTCTGGTTAAGCGTTTGGAGCAGCAGAATTGCGAAAAATTTGTTGCCTTCTCAACCATTTCACAGCTTCAAACTCCCATATCTCGCGAACGGATTGACCTAACCCAAAAATTCCTGCTGCGTCTGAAAGTAGAAACTCGCCCTATTACAACGGTATGTGTATTTTTTCCCTAGGCCATTCTGGTTAAGCGTTTGGAGCAGCAGAATTGCGAAAAATTTGTTGCCTTCTCAACCATTTCTTGGCGTCAAACACCCATATCTCGCGAACAGATTGACCTAACCCAAAAATTCCTGCAGCGTCTGAACGTAGAAACTCGCCCGATTACAACGGTATGCGTATTTTTTCCCCAGGCGATTCTGGTTAAGCGTTTGGAGCAGCAGAAGTGCGTAAAATTTGTCGCCTTCTCAACCATTTCTTAGCTTCAAACTCCCATATCTCGCTAACGGATTGACCAAACCCAAAAATTCCTATTGCATCTGAAAGTAGAAACTCGCCCGATTACAACGGTATGTGTATTTCCCCCCTAGGACATTCTGGTTAAGCGACAGGAGCAGCAGATGTGCAAAAAATTTGTTGTCTTGTCAACCATTTCTTAGCTTCAAAGTCCCATATCTCGCGAACGGATTGACCAAA
Source organism: Ptiloglossa arizonensis (assembly GCF_051014685.1). Classification (NCBI taxonomy): domain Eukaryota; kingdom Metazoa; phylum Arthropoda; class Insecta; order Hymenoptera; family Colletidae; genus Ptiloglossa; species Ptiloglossa arizonensis. The sequence goes on from NW_027478808.1 coordinate 424,533, forward strand.
CCCAAAAATTCCTATTGCATCTGAAAGTAGAAACTCGCCCGATTACGACGGTACGTGTATTTTCCCCCTAGGCCATTCTGGTTAAGCGACTGGAGCAGCAGAAGTGCAAAAAATTTGTTGTCTTGTCAACCATTTCTTAGCTTCAAACTCCCGTATCTCGCGAACGGATTGACCAAACACAGAAATTCCTGCTGCGTCTGAAAGTAGAAACTCGCTCGATTACAACGGTATGTGTATTTTTTCCCTAGGCCATTCTGGTTAAGCGTTTGGAGCAACAGAAGTGCGAAAAATTTGTTGCCTTCTCAACCATTTCTTAGCTTCAAACTCCCGTATCTCGCGAACGGATTGACCTAACCCAAAAATTCCTGCTGCGTCTGAAAGTAGAAACTCGCCTGATTACAACGGTATGTGTATTTTTTCCCTAGGCCAATCTGGTTAAGCGATTGGAGCAGCAGAGGTGCGAAAAATTTGATGCCTTCTCAACCATTTCTTAGCTTCAAACTCCCATATCTCGCGAACGGATCGACATAACCCAAAAATTCCTATTGCGTCTGAAAGTAGAAACTCGTCCTCTTACACCGGTATGTTTATTTTTTCCCTAGGCCATTCTGGTTAAGCGTTTGGAGCAGCAGAATTGCGAAATAATAGTTGCCTTCTCAACCATTTCTTGGCTACAAGCTCCCATATCTCGCGAACAGATTGACCTAACCCAAAAATTCCTGCTGCGTCTAAAAGTAGAAACTCGCCCGATTACAACGGTATGTTTATTTTTTCCCTAGGCCATTCTGGTTAAGCGTTTGGAGCAGCAGAATTGCGAAATAATAGTTGCCTTCTCAACCATTTCTTGGCTACAAGCTCCCATATCTCGCGAACAGATTGACCTAACCCAAAAATTCCTGCTGCGTCTAAAAGTAGAAACTCGCCCGATTACAACGGTATGTGTATTTTTTCCCTAGGCCATTCTGGTTAAGCGTTTGGAGCAGCAGAATTGCGAAAAATTTGTTGCCTTCTCAACCATTTCTTGGCGTCAAACACCCATATCTCGCGAACAGATTGACCTAACCCAAAAATTCCTGCAGCGTCTGAACGTAGAAACTCGCCCGATTACAGCGGTATGCGTATTTTTTCCCCAGGCGATTCTGGTTAAGCGTTTGGAGCAGCAGAAGTGCGAAAAATTTGTTGCCTTCTCAACCATTTCTTAGCTTCAAACTCCCATATCTCGCTAACGGATTGACCAAACCCAAAAATTCCTATTGCATCTGAAAGTAGAAACTCGCCCGATTACAACGGTATGTGTATTTCCCCCCTAGGACATTCTGGTTAAGCGACTGGAGCAGCAGAAGTGCAAAAAATTTGTTGTCTTGTCAACCATTTCTTAGCTTCAAAGTCCCATATCTCGCGAACGGATTGACCAAACCCAAAAATTCCTATTGCATCTGAAAGTAGAAACTCGCCTGATTAAAACGGTTTGTGTATTTTTTCTCTAGGCCATTCTGGTTAAGCGATTGGAGCAGCAGAAGTGCGAAAAATTTGTTACCTTCTCAATCATTTCTTAGGTTCAAACTCCCATATCTCTAGAACGGATTGACCAAACCCAAAAATTCCTGCAGCGTCTGAACGTAGAAACTCGCCCGATTACAACGGTATGTGTATTTTTTCCCTAGGCCATTCTAGTTAAGCGTTTGGAGCAGCAGAAGTGCGAAAAATTTGTCGCCTTTTCAACCATTTCTTAGCTTCAAACTCCCACATCTCGCGAACGGATTGGCAAAACCCAAAAATTCCTGCTGCGTCTGAAAGTAGAAACTCGCCCGATTACAACGGTTTGTGTATTTTTTTCCTAGGCCATTCTGGTTAAGCGTTTGGAGCAGCAGAATTGCGAAATAATAGTTGCCTTCTCAACCATTTCTTGGCTACAAGCTCCCATATCTCGCGAACAGATTGACCTAACCCAAAAATTCCTGCTGCGTCTAAAAGTAGAAACTCGCCCGATTACAACGGTATGTGTATTTTTTCCCTAGGCCATTCTGGTTAAGCGGTTGCAGCAGAATTGCGAAATATTTGTCGCCTTCTCAACCATTTCTCAGCTTCAAACTCCCATATCTCGCGAACGGATTGACCAAACCCAAAAGTTCCTATTGCATCTGAAAGTAGAAACTCGCCCGATTACAACGGTACGTGTTTTTTTCCCCGTAGGCCATAATGGTTAAGCGACTGGAGCAGCAGAAGTGCAAAAAATTTGTTGTCTTGTCAACCATTTCTTAGCTTCAAACTCCCATATCTCGCTAACGGATTGACCAAACCCAAAAATTCCTATTGCATCTGAAAGTAGAAACTCGCCCGATTGCAACAGTTTGTGTATTTTTTACCTAGGCCACTCTGGTTAAGCGTTTGGAGCAGCAGAAGTGCGAAATATTTGTTGCCTTCTGAACCATTTCATGGCTTCAAACTCCCATATCTCGCGAACGGATTGACAGAACCCAAAAATTCCTGCTGCGTCTGAAAGTAGAAACCCGCCCGATTACAACGGTTTGTGTATTTTTTCTCTCGGCCATTCTGGTTAATCGATTGGAGCAGCAGAAGTGCGAAAAATTTGTTACCATCTCAACTATTTCTTAGCTTCAAAGTCCCATTTCTCGCGAACCGATTGACCAAACCCAAAAATTCCTGCAGCGTCTGAACGTAGAAACTCGCCCGATTACAACGGTATGTGTATTTTTTCCCCAGGCCATTCTGGTTAAGCGTTTGGAGCAGCAGAATTGCGAAAAATTTGTTGCCTTCTCCACCATTTCTTAGCTTCAAACTCCCGTATCTCGCGAACGGATTGACCTAACCCAAAAATACCTATTGCATCCGAAAGTAGAAACTCGCCCGATTACAACGGTATGTGTATTTTTTCCCTAGGCAATTATGGTTAAGCGACTGGAGAAGCAGAAATGCGAAAAATTTGTTGCCTTTTGAATCATTTCTTAGCTTCAAACTCCCATATCTCGCGTCGGATTGACCTAACCCAAAAATCCCTATTGCATCTGAAAGTAGAATCTCGCCCGGTTACAAGGGTATGTGTATTTTTTCCCTAGGCCATTCTGGTTAAGCGTTTGGAGCAGCAGAATTGCGAAAAATTTGTTGCCTTCTCCACCATTTCTTAGCTTCAAACTCCCGTATCTCGCGAACGGATTGACCTAACCCAAAAATACCTATTGCATCTGAAAGTAGAAACTCGCCCGATTACAACGGTATGTGTATTTCCCCCCTAGGACATTCTGGTTAAGCGACTGGAGCAGCAGAAGTGCAAAAAATTTGTTGCCTTCTCAATCATTTCTTAGCTTCAAACTCCCATATCTCGCGAACGGAATGACCTAACCCAAAAATTCCTATTGCATCTGAAAGTAGAAACTCGCCCGATTACAACGGTATGTGTATTTTTTCCCCAGGCCATTCTGGTTAAGCGACTGGAGCAGCAGAATTGCGAAATATTTGTCGCCTTCTCAACCATTTCTCAGCTTCAAACTCCCATATCTCGCGAACGGATTGACCAAACCCAAAAGTTCCTATTGCATCTGAAAGTAGAAACTCGCCCGATTACAACGGTACGTGTTTTTTTCCCCGTAGGCCATAATGGTTAAGCGACTGGAGCAGCAGAAGTGCAAAAAATTTGTTGTCTTGTCAACCATTTCTTAGCTTCAAACTCCCATATCTCGCTAACGGATTGACCAAACCCAAAAATTCCTATTGCATCTGAAAGTAGAAACTCGCCCGATTGCAACAGTTTGTGTATTTTTTACCTAGGCCACTCTGGTTAAGCGTTTGGAGCAGCAGAAGTGCGAAATATTTGTTGCCTTCTGAACCATTTCATGGCTTCAAACTCCCATATCTCGCGAACGGATTGACAGAACCCAAAAATTCCTGCTGCGTCTGAAAGTAGAAACCCGCCCGATTACAACGGTTTGTGTATTTTTTCTCTCGGCCATTCTGGTTAATCGATTGGAGCAGCAGAAGTGCGAAAAATTTGTTACCATCTCAACTATTTCTTAGCTTCAAAGTCCCATTTCTCGCGAACCGATTGACCAAACCCAAAAATTCCTGCAGCGTCTGAACGTAGAAACTCGCCCGATTACAACGGTATGTGTATTTTTTCCCCAGGCCATTCTGGTTAAGCGTTTGGAGCAGCAGAATTGCGAAAAATTTGTTGCCTTCTCCACCATTTCTTAGCTTCAAACTCCCGTATCTCGCGAACGGATTGACCTAACCCAAAAATACCTATTGCATCCGAAAGTAGAAACTCGCCCGATTACAACGGTATGTGTATTTTTTCCCTAGGCAATTATGGTTAAGCGACTGGAGAAGCAGAAATGCGAAAAATTTGTTGCCTTTTGAATCATTTCTTAGCTTCAAACTCCCATATCTCGCGTCGGATTGACCTAACCCAAAAATCCCTATTGCATCTGAAAGTAGAATCTCGCCCGGTTACAAGGGTATGTGTATTTTTTCCCTAGGCCATTCTGGTTAAGCGTTTGGAGCAGCAGAATTGCGAAAAATTTGTTGCCTTCTCCACCATTTCTTAGCTTCAAACTCCCGTATCTCGCGAACGGATTGACCTAACCCAAAAATACCTATTGCATCTGAAAGTAGAAACTCGCCCGATTACAACGGTATGTGTATTTCCCCCCTAGGACATTCTGGTTAAGCGACTGGAGCAGCAGAAGTGCAAAAAATTTGTTGCCTTCTCAATCATTTCTTAGCTTCAAACTCCCATATCTCGCGAACGGAATGACCTAACCCAAAAATTCCTATTGCATCTGAAAGTAGAAACTCGCCCGATTACAACGGTATGTGTATTTTTTCCCCAGGCCATTCTGGTTAAGCGACTGGAGCAGCAGAATTGCTAAAAATTTGTTGCCTTCTCAACCATTTCTCAGCTTCAAACTCCCATATCTCGGGAACGGATCGACATAACCCAAAAATTCCTATTGCGTCTGAAAGTAGAAACTCGTCCTCTTACAACGGTATGTTTATTTTTTCCCTATGCCATTCTGGTTAAGCGTTTGGAGCAACAGAAGTGCGAAAAATTTGTTGCCTTCTCAACCATTCCTTAGCTTCAAACTCCCATATCTCGCGAACGGATTGACCAAACCCAAAAATTCCTATTGCATCTGAAAGTAGAAACTCGCCCGATTACAACGGTTTGTGTATTTTTTCCCTAGGCCATTCTGGTTAAGCGTTTGGAGCAGCAGAAGTGCGATAAATTTGCCGCCTTCTCAACCATTTCTTAGCTTCAAACTCCCATATCTCGCGAACGGATTGACCAAACCCAAAAATTCCTATTGCGTCTGAAAGTAGAAACTCGTCCTCTTACAACGGTATGTTTATTTTTTCCCTATGCCATTCTGGTTAAGCGACTGGAGCAACAGAAGTGCGAAAAATTTGTTGTCTTCTCAATCATTTCTTAGCTTCAAACTCCCATATCTCGTGAACGGATTGACCTTACCCAAAAATTCCTGTTACGTCTGAAAGTAGAAACTCGTCCGGTTACAACGGTATGTGTATTTTTTCCCTAGGCCATTCTGGTTAAGCGTTTGGAGCAGCAGAAGTGCGAAATATTCGTTGCCTTCTCAACCATTTCTTGTCTTCAAACTCCCATATCTCGCGAACAGATTGACCTAACCCAAAAATTCCTGCAGCGTCTGAACGTAGAAGCTCGCCCGATTACAACGGTATGTGTATTTTTTCCCCAGGCCATTCTGGTTAAGCGTTTGGGGCAGCAGAAGTGCGAAAAATTTGCCGCCTTCTCAACCATTTCTTAGCTTCAAACTCCCATATCTCGCGAACGGATTGACCTAACCCAAAAATACCTATTGCATCTGAAAGTAGAAACTCTCCCGATTACAACGGTATGTGTATTTTTTCCCTAGGCCATTCTGGTTAAGCGATTGGAGCATCAGAAGTGCGAAAAATTTGTTACCTTCTCAACCATTTCTTAGCTTCAAACTCCCGTATCTCGCGAACGGATTGACCTAACCCAAAAATACCTATTGCATCCGAAAGTAGAAACTCGCCCGATTACAACGGTTTGTGTATTTTTTCCCTAGGCCATTTTGGTTAAGCGGTTGGAGCAACAGAAGTGCAAAAAATTTGTTGTCTTGTCAACCATTTCTTAGCTTCAAAGTCCCATATCTCGCGATCGGATTGACCAAACTCAGAAATTCCTTCTGCGTCTGAAAGTTGAAACTCGCTCGATTACAACGGTATGTGTATTTTTTCCCTAGGCCATTCTGGTTAAGTGTTTGGAGCAACAGAAGTGCGAAAAATTTGTTGCCTTCTCAACCATTTCTTAGCTTCAAACTCCCGTATCTCGCGAACGGATTGACCTAACCCAAAAATTCCTGCAGCGTCTGAAAGTAGAAACTCGTCCGGTTACAACGGTATGTGTATTTTTTCCCTAGGCCATTCTGGTTAAGCGGTTGGAGCAGCAGACGTGCGAAATATTTGTTGCGTTCTCAACCATTTCTTGGCTTCAAACTCCCATATCTCGCGAACAGATTGACCTAACCCAAAAATTGCTGCTGTGTCTGAACGTAGAAGCTCGCCCGATTACAACGGTATGTGTATTTTTTCCCCAGGCCATTCTGGTTAAGCGTTTGGGGCAGCAGAAGTGCGAAAAATTTGCCGCCTTCTCAACCATTTCTTAGCTTCAAACTCCCATATCTCGCGAACGGATTGACCTAACCCAAAAATACCTATTGCATCTGAAAGTAGAAACTCTCCCGATTACAACGGTATGTGTATTTTTTCCCTAGGCCATTCTGGTTAAGCGATTGGAGCATCAGAAGTGCGAAAAATTTGTTACCTTCTCAACCATTTCTTAGCTTCAAACTCCCGTATCTCGCGAACGGATTGACCTAACCCAAAAATACCTATTGCATCCGAAAGTAGAAACTCGCCCGATTACAACGGTTTGTGTATTTTTTCCCTAGGCCATTTTGGTTAAGCGGTTGGAGCAACAGAAGTGCAAAAAATTTGTTGTCTTGTCAACCATTTCTTAGCTTCAAAGTCCCATATCTCGCGATCGGATTGACCAAACTCAGAAATTCCTTCTGCGTCTGAAAGTTGAAACTCGCTCGATTACAACGGTATGTGTATTTTTTCCCTAGGCCATTCTGGTTAAGTGTTTGGAGCAACAGAAGTGCGAAAAATTTGTTGCCTTCTCAACCATTTCTTAGCTTCAAACTCCCGTATCTCGCGAACGGATTGACCTAACCCAAAAATTCCTGCAGCGTCTGAAAGTAGAAACTCGTCCGGTTACAACGGTATGTGTATTTTTTCCCTAGGCCATTCTGGTTAAGCGGTTGGAGCAGCAGACGTGCGAAATATTTGTTGCGTTCTCAACCATTTCTTGGCTTCAAACTCCCATATCTCGCGAACAGATTGACCTAACCCAAAAATTGCTGCTGTGTCTGAAAGTAGAAACTCGTCCCCTTACAACGGAATGTGTATTTTTTCCCTAGGCCATTCTGGTTAAGCGTTTGGAGCAGCAGAAGTGCAAAAAATTTGTTGCCTTCTCAATCATTTCTTAGCTTCAAACTCCCATATCTCGCGTCGGATTGACCTAACCCAAAAATACCTATTGCATCCGAAAGTAGAAACTCGCCCGATTACAACGGTTTGTGTATTTTTTCCCTAGGCCATTCTGGTTAAGTGTTTGGAGCAACAGAAGTGCGAAAAATTTGTTGCCTTCTCAACCATTTCTTAGCTTCAAACTCCCGTATCTCGCGAACGGATTGACCTAACCCATAAATTCCTGCAGCGTCTGAAGGTAGAAACTCGTCCCCTTTCAACGGTATGTGTATTTTTTACCTAGGCTATTCTGGTTAAGCGTTTGGAGCAGCAGAAGTGCAAAATATTTATGGCCTTCTCAACCATTTCTTGGCTTCAAACTCCCATATCTCGCGAACAGATCGACTTAACCCAAAAATTCCTGCTGCGTCTGAAAGTAGAAACTCGCTCGATTACAACGGTATGTGTATATTATTTCCCTAGGCCATTCTAGTTAAGCGTTTGGAGCAGCAGAAGTGCGAAAAATTTGTCGCCTTCTCAACCATTTCTTAGCTTCAAACTCCCATATCTCGCGAACGGATTGACCAAACCCAAAAATTCCTATTGCATCTGAAAGTAGAAACTCGCCCGATTACAACGGTATGTGTATTTCCCCCCTAGGACATTCTGGTTAAGCGACTGGAGCAGCAGAAGTGCGAAAAATTTGATGCCTTCTCAACCATTTCTTAGCTTTAAACTCCCATATCTCGCGAACGGATCGACATAACCCAGAAATTCCTATTGCGTCTGAAAGTAGAAACTCGTCCTCTTACAACGGTATGTTTATTTCTTCCCTAGGCCATTCTGGTTAAGCGTTTGGAGCAGCAGAAGTGCGAAATAATAGTTGCCTTCTCAACCATCTCTTGGCTACAAGCTCCCATATCTCGCGAACAGATTGACCTAACCCAAAAATTCCTGCTGCGTCTAAAAGTAGAAACTCGCCCGATTACAACGGTATGTGTATTCTTTCCCTAGGCCATTCTGGTTAAGCGTTTGGAGCAGCAGAATTGCGAAATATTTGTTGCCTTCTCAACCATTTCTTGGCGTCAAACACCCATATCTCGCGAACAGTTTGACCTAACCCAAAAATTCCTGCAGCGTCTGAACGTAGAAACTCGCCCGATTACAACGGTATGCGTATTTTTTCCCCAGGCGATTCTGGTTAAGCGTTTGGAGCAGCAGAATTGCAAAAAATGTGTTGTCTTGTCAACGATTTCTTACCTTCAAAGTCCCATATCGCGCGAACGGATTGACCTAACCATAAAATTCCTATTGCATCTGAAAGTAGAAACTCGCCCGATTAGAAAGGTATGCGTATTTTTTCCTAGGCCTTTCTGGTTAAGCGAATGGAGCAGCAGAATTGCGAAAAATTTGTGGCCTTGTCAACCATTTCTTAGCTTCAATGTCCCATATCTCGCGAACGGATTGACCAAACACAAAAATTTCTGCTGCGTCTGAAAGTAGAAACTCTTACGACTACAACGGTATGTGCATTTTCTCCCTACGCCTTTCTGATTAAGCGTTTCGAGCACCAGAAATGCCCAAAATTTGTTGCCTTCTCAAACATTTCTTAGCTTCAAACTCCCGTATTTCGCAAACGGATTGACCAAACCCAAAAAATTCCTGCTGCGTCTGAAAGTAGAAACTCGCTCGATTAGAATGGTATGTGTATTTTTTCCTAGGCCATTCTGGTTAAGCGACTGGAGCAGCAGAAGTGCGAAAAATTTGTTGTTTTCTCAACTATTTCTTAGCTTCAAACTCCCATATCTCGCGCACGGATTGACCAAACCCAAAAATTCCTGTTGCGTCTGAAAGTAGAAACTCGTCCGGTTACAACGGTATGTGTATTTTTTCCCTAGGCCATTTTGGTTAAGCGTTTGGAGCAGCAGAATTGCGAAAAATTTGTTGTCTGCTCAACCATTTCTTAGTTTCAAACTCCCATATCTCGCAAACGGATTGACCAAACACAAAAATTCCTGCTGCGTCTGAAAGAACAAACTAGCCCGATTACAACGATATGTGTATTTTTTCCTAGGCAATTCTGGTTAAGCGACTGGAGAAGCAGAAATGCGAAAAATTTGTTGCCTTCTGAATCATTTCTTAGCTTCAAACTCCCATATCTCGCAAACGGATTGACCAAACACAAAAATTCCTGCTGCGTCTGAAAGAACAAACTCGCCCGATTACAACGATATGTGTATTTTTTCCCCAGGCCATTGTTGTTAAGCTTTTGGAGCAGCAGAATTGCGCAATGTTTGTTGCCTTCTCAACCATTTCTTAGCTTAAACTACCATATCTCGCGAACTGATTGACCAAACCCAAGAATTTCTATAGCATCTGAAAGTAGAAACTCGCCCGATTACAACGGTATGTGTATTTTTTCCCTAGGCCATTCTGGTTAAGCGTTTGGAGCAGCAGAATTGCGAAAAATTTGTTGTCTTCTCAACTATTTCTTAGCTTCAAACTCCCATATCTCGCGAACGGATTGACCAAACCCAGAAATTCCTGCTGCGTCTGAAAGCAGAAGCTGGCTCGATTACAACGGTATGGCTTTTATCCCGCTAGGCCATTCTGGTTAAGCGTTTGGAGCAACAGAAGTGTGAAAAATTTGTTGCCTTCTCAATCATTCCTTCGCTTCAAACTCCCATATCTCGCGAACTGATTGACCTAACCCTAAAATTCCTACTGCATCTGAAAGTAGAAAATCGCCCGATTAGAACGGCATGCGTATTTTTTCCCTAGGCCATTCTGGTTAAGCGTTTGGAGCAGCAGAATTGCGAAAAATTTGTTTTCTTCTCAACCATTTCTTAGCTTCAAACTCCCATATCTCGCGAACGGATTGACCTAACCCAAAAATTCCTATGGCATCTGAAAGTAGAATGTCGCTCGATTACAACGGTATGGGTATTTTATCCCTAGTACATTCTGGTTAAGCGTTTGGAGCAGCAGAAGTGCGAAAAATTTGTTGCCTTCTCAATCATTTCTTAGCTTCAAACTCCCATATCTCGCGAACGGAATGACCTAACCCAAAAATTCCTATTGCATCTGAAAGTAGAAACTCGCCCGATTACAACGGTATGTGTATTTTTTCCCCAGGCCATTCTGGTTAAGCGACTGGAGCAGCAGAATTGCGAAATATTTGTCGCCTTCTCAACCATTTCTCAGCTTCAAACTCCCATATCTCGCGAACGGATTGACCAAACCCAAAAGTTCCTATTGCATCTGAAAGTAGAAACTCGCCCGATTACAACGGTACGTGTTTTTTTCCCCGTAGGCCATAATGGTTAAGCGACTGGAGCAGCAGAAGTGCAAAAAATTTGTTGTCTTGTCAACCATTTCTTAGCTTCAAACTCCCATATCTCGCTAACGGATTGACCAAACCCAAAAATTCCTATTGCATCTGAAAGTAGAAACTCGCCCGATTGCAACAGTTTGTGTATTTTTTACCTAGGCCACTCTGGTTAAGCGTTTGGAGCAGCAGAAGTGCGAAATATTTGTTGCCTTCTGAACCATTTCATGGCTTCAAACTCCCATATCTCGCGAACGGATTGACAGAACCCAAAAATTCCTGCTGCGTCTGAAAGTAGAAACCCGCCCGATTACAACGGTTTGTGTATTTTTTCTCTCGGCCATTCTGGTTAATCGATTGGAGCAGCAGAAGTGCGAAAAATTTGTTACCATCTCAACTATTTCTTAGCTTCAAAGTCCCATTTCTCGCGAACCGATTGACCAAACCCAAAAATTCCTGCAGCGTCTGAACGTAGAAACTCGCCCGATTACAACGGTATGTGTATTTTTTCCCCAGGCCATTCTGGTTAAGCGTTTGGAGCAGCAGAATTGCGAAAAATTTGTTGCCTTCTCCACCATTTCTTAGCTTCAAACTCCCGTATCTCGCGAACGGATTGACCTAACCCAAAAATACCTATTGCATCCGAAAGTAGAAACTCGCCCGATTACAACGGTATGTGTATTTTTTCCCTAGGCAATTATGGTTAAGCGACTGGAGAAGCAGAAATGCGAAAAATTTGTTGCCTTTTGAATCATTTCTTAGCTTCAAACTCCCATATCTCGCGTCGGATTGACCTAACCCAAAAATCCCTATTGCATCTGAAAGTAGAATCTCGCCCGGTTACAAGGGTATGTGTATTTTTTCCCTAGGCCATTCTGGTTAAGCGTTTGGAGCAGCAGAATTGCGAAAAATTTGTTGCCTTCTCCACCATTTCTTAGCTTCAAACTCCCGTATCTCGCGAACGGATTGACCTAACCCAAAAATACCTATTGCATCTGAAAGTAGAAACTCGCCCGATTACAACGGTATGTGTATTTCCCCCCTAGGACATTCTGGTTAAGCGACTGGAGCAGCAGAAGTGCAAAAAATTTGTTGCCTTCTCAATCATTTCTTAGCTTCAAACTCCCATATCTCGCGAACGGAATGACCTAACCCAAAAATTCCTATTGCATCTGAAAGTAGAAACTCGCCCGATTACAACGGTATGTGTATTTTTTCCCCAGGCCATTCTGGTTAAGCGACTGGAGCAGCAGAATTGCTAAAAATTTGTTGCCTTCTCAACCATTTCTCAGCTTCAAACTCCCATATCTCGGGAACGGATCGACATAACCCAAAAATTCCTATTGCGTCTGAAAGTAGAAACTCGTCCTCTTACAACGGTATGTTTATTTTTTCCCTATGCCATTCTGGTTAAGCGTTTGGAGCAACAGAAGTGCGAAAAATTTGTTGCCTTCTCAACCATTCCTTAGCTTCAAACTCCCATATCTCGCGAACGGATTGACCAAACCCAAAAATTCCTATTGCATCTGAAAGTAGAAACTCGCCCGATTACAACGGTTTGTGTATTTTTTCCCTAGGCCATTCTGGTTAAGCGTTTGGAGCAGCAGAAGTGCGATAAATTTGCCGCCTTCTCAACCATTTCTTAGCTTCAAACTCCCATATCTCGCGAACGGATTGACCAAACCCAAAAATTCCTATTGCGTCTGAAAGTAGAAACTCGTCCTCTTACAACGGTATGTTTATTTTTTCCCTATGCCATTCTGGTTAAGCGACTGGAGCAACAGAAGTGCGAAAAATTTGTTGTCTTCTCAATCATTTCTTAGCTTCAAACTCCCATATCTCGTGAACGGATTGACCTTACCCAAAAATTCCTGTTACGTCTGAAAGTAGAAACTCGTCCGGTTACAACGGTATGTGTATTTTTTCCCTAGGCCATTCTGGTTAAGCGTTTGGAGCAGCAGAAGTGCGAAATATTCGTTGCCTTCTCAACCATTTCTTGTCTTCAAACTCCCATATCTCGCGAACAGATTGACCTAACCCAAAAATTCCTGCAGCGTCTGAACGTAGAAGCTCGCCCGATTACAACGGTATGTGTATTTTTTCCCCAGGCCATTCTGGTTAAGCGTTTGGGGCAGCAGAAGTGCGAAAAATTTGCCGCCTTCTCAACCATTTCTTAGCTTCAAACTCCCATATCTCGCGAACGGATTGACCTAACCCAAAAATACCTATTGCATCTGAAAGTAGAAACTCTCCCGATTACAACGGTATGTGTATTTTTTCCCTAGGCCATTCTGGTTAAGCGATTGGAGCATCAGAAGTGCGAAAAATTTGTTACCTTCTCAACCATTTCTTAGCTTCAAACTCCCGTATCTCGCGAACGGATTGACCTAACCCAAAAATACCTATTGCATCCGAAAGTAGAAACTCGCCCGATTACAACGGTTTGTGTATTTTTTCCCTAGGCCATTTTGGTTAAGCGGTTGGAGCAACAGAAGTGCAAAAAATTTGTTGTCTTGTCAACCATTTCTTAGCTTCAAAGTCCCATATCTCGCGATCGGATTGACCAAACTCAGAAATTCCTTCTGCGTCTGAAAGTTGAAACTCGCTCGATTACAACGGTATGTGTATTTTTTCCCTAGGCCATTCTGGTTAAGTGTTTGGAGCAACAGAAGTGCGAAAAATTTGTTGCCTTCTCAACCATTTCTTAGCTTCAAACTCCCGTATCTCGCGAACGGATTGACCTAACCCAAAAATTCCTGCAGCGTCTGAAAGTAGAAACTCGTCCGGTTACAACGGTATGTGTATTTTTTCCCTAGGCCATTCTGGTTAAGCGGTTGGAGCAGCAGACGTGCGAAATATTTGTTGCGTTCTCAACCATTTCTTGGCTTCAAACTCCCATATCTCGCGAACAGATTGACCTAACCCAAAAATTGCTGCTGTGTCTGAAAGTAGAAACTCGTCCCCTTACAACGGAATGTGTATTTTTTCCCTAGGCCATTCTGGTTAAGCGTTTGGAGCAGCAGAAGTGCAAAAAATTTGTTGCCTTCTCAATCATTTCTTAGCTTCAAACTCCCATATCTCGCGTCGGATTGACCTAACCCAAAAATACCTATTGCATCCGAAAGTAGAAACTCGCCCGATTACAACGGTTTGTGTATTTTTTCCCTAGGCCATTCTGGTTAAGTGTTTGGAGCAACAGAAGTGCGAAAAATTTGTTGCCTTCTCAACCATTTCTTAGCTTCAAACTCCCGTATCTCGCGAACGGATTGACCTAACCCATAAATTCCTGCAGCGTCTGAAGGTAGAAACTCGTCCCCTTTCAACGGTATGTGTATTTTTTACCTAGGCTATTCTGGTTAAGCGTTTGGAGCAGCAGAAGTGCAAAATATTTATGGCCTTCTCAACCATTTCTTGGCTTCAAACTCCCATATCTCGCGAACAGATCCACTTAACCCAAAAATTCCTGCTGCGTCTGAAAGTAGAAACTCGCTCGATTACAACGGTATGTGTATATTATTTCCCTAGGCCATTCTAGTTAAGCGTTTGGAGCAGCAGAAGTGCGAAAAATTTGTCGCCTTCTCAACCATTTCTTAGCTTCAAACTCCCATATCTCGCGAACGGATTGACCAAACCCAAAAATTCCTATTGCATCTGAAAGTAGAAACTCGCCCGATTACAACGGTATGTGTATTTCCCCCCTAGGACATTCTGGTTAAGCGACTGGAGCAGCAGAAGTGCGAAAAATTTGATGCCTTCTCAACCATTTCTTAGCTTTAAACTCCCATATCTCGCGAACGGATCGACATAACCCAGAAATTCCTATTGCGTCTGAAAGTAGAAACTCGTCCTCTTACAACGGTATGTTTATTTCTTCCCTAGGCCATTCTGGTTAAGCGTTTGGAGCAGCAGAAGTGCGAAATAATAGTTGCCTTCTCAACCATCTCTTGGCTACAAGCTCCCATATCTCGCGAACAGATTGACCTAACCCAAAAATTCCTGCTGCGTCTAAAAGTAGAAACTCGCCCGATTACAACGGTATGTGTATTCTTTCCCTAGGCCATTCTGGTTAAGCGTTTGGAGCAGCAGAATTGCGAAATATTTGTTGCCTTCTCAACCATTTCTTGGCGTCAAACACCCATATCTCGCGAACAGTTTGACCTAACCCAAAAATTCCTGCAGCGTCTGAACGTAGAAACTCGCCCGATTACAACGGTATGCGTATTTTTTCCCCAGGCGATTCTGGTTAAGCGTTTGGAGCAGCAGAATTGCAAAAAATGTGTTGTCTTGTCAACGATTTCTTACCTTCAAAGTCCCATATCGCGCGAACGGATTGACCTAACCATAAAATTCCTATTGCATCTGAAAGTAGAAACTCGCCCGATTAGAAAGGTATGCGTATTTTTTCCTAGGCCTTTCTGGTTAAGCGAATGGAGCAGCAGAATTGCGAAAAATTTGTGGCCTTGTCAACCATTTCTTAGCTTCAATGTCCCATATCTCGCGAACGGATTGACCAAACACAAAAATTTCTGCTGCGTCTGAAAGTAGAAACTCTTACGACTACAACGGTATGTGCATTTTCTCCCTACGCCTTTCTGATTAAGCGTTTCGAGCACCAGAAATGCCCAAAATTTGTTGCCTTCTCAAACATTTCTTAGCTTCAAACTCCCGTATTTCGCAAACGGATTGACCAAACCCAAAAAATTCCTGCTGCGTCTGAAAGTAGAAACTCGCTCGATTAGAATGGTATGTGTATTTTTTCCTAGGCCATTCTGGTTAAGCGACTGGAGCAGCAGAAGTGCGAAAAATTTGTTGTTTTCTCAACTATTTCTTAGCTTCAAACTCCCATATCTCGCGCACGGATTGACCAAACCCAAAAATTCCTGTTGCGTCTGAAAGTAGAAACTCGTCCGGTTACAACGGTATGTGTATTTTTTCCCTAGGCCATTTTGGTTAAGCGTTTGGAGCAGCAGAATTGCGAAAAATTTGTTGTCTGCTCAACCATTTCTTAGTTTCAAACTCGCATATCTCGCAAACGGATTGACCAAACACAAAAATTCCTGCTGCGTCTGAAAGAACAAACTAGCCCGATTACAACGATATGTGTATTTTTTCCTAGGCAATTCTGGTTAAGCGACTGGAGAAGCAGAAATGCGAAAAATTTGTTGCCTTCTGAATCATTTCTTAGCTTCAAACTCCCATATCTCGCAAACGGATTGACCAAACACAAAAATTCCTGCTGCGTCTGAAAGAACAAACTCGCCCGATTACAACGATATGTGTATTTTTTCCCCAGGCCATTGTTGTTAAGCTTTTGGAGCAGCAGAATTGCGCAATGTTTGTTGCCTTCTCAACCATTTCTTAGCTTAAACTACCATATCTCGCGAACTGATTGACCAAACCCAAGAATTTCTATAGCATCTGAAAGTAGAAACTC
This sequence comes from Ptiloglossa arizonensis, assembly GCF_051014685.1. Classification (NCBI taxonomy): domain Eukaryota; kingdom Metazoa; phylum Arthropoda; class Insecta; order Hymenoptera; family Colletidae; genus Ptiloglossa; species Ptiloglossa arizonensis. The sequence goes on from NW_027478808.1 coordinate 440,846, forward strand.
GCCCGATTACAACGGTATGTGTATTTTTTCCCTAGGCCATTCTGGTTAAGCGTTTGGAGCAGCAGAATTGCGAAAAATTTGTTGTCTTCTCAACTATTTCTTAGCTTCAAACTCCCATATCTCGCGAACGGATTGACCAAACCCAGAAATTCCTGCTGCGTCTGAAAGCAGAAGCTGGCTCGATTACAACGGTATGGCTTTTATCCCGCTAGGCCATTCTGGTTAAGCGTTTGGAGCAACAGAAGTGTGAAAAATTTGTTGCCTTCTCAATCATTCCTTCGCTTCAAACTCCCATATCTCGCGAACTGATTGACCTAACCCTAAAATTCCTACTGCATCTGAAAGTAGAAAATCGCCCGATTAGAACGGCATGCGTATTTTTTCCCTAGGCCATTCTGGTTAAGCGTTTGGAGCAGCAGAATTGCGAAAAATTTGTTTTCTTCTCAACCATTTCTTAGCTTCAAACTCCCATATCTCGCGAACGGATTGACCTAACCCAAAAATTCCTATGGCATCTGAAAGTAGAATGTCGCTCGATTACAACGGTATGGGTATTTTATCCCTAGTACATTCTGGTTAAGCGTTTGGAGCAGCAGAAGTGCGAAAAATTTGTTGTCTTCTCAACTATTTCTTAGCTTCAAACTCCCATATCTCGCGAGCGGATTGACCAACCCCAAAAATTCCTGTTGCGCCTGTAAGTAGAAGCTAGCCCGATCACAACGGTATGTGCATTTTTTCCCTAGGCCATTCTGGTTAAGCGTTTGGAGCAGCAGAAGTGCGCAAAATTTGTTGTCTCCTCAACCATTTCTAAGCTTCAAACTCCCATATCTCGCAAACCGATACACCAAGCCCAAAAATTCCTGCTTCGTCTGAAAGCAGAAACTCGTACGATTACAACGGTATGTGTATTTTTTCCCTAGGCCGTTCTGGTTAAGCGTTTGGAGCAGCAGAATTGCGAAAAATTTTTTGCCTTGTCAACCATTTCTTGGCTTCAAACTCCCATATCTCGCGAACAGATTGGCCTAACCCAAAAATTCATGCTGCGCCAGAAAGCAGAAACTCGCCCGATTACAACGGTATGTGTATTTGTCCCCAAGGCCATTCTGGTTAAGCAACTGGAGCAGCAGAATTGCGAAAAATTTGTTGTCTTGTTAACGATTTCTTAGCTTCAAAGTCCCATATCGCGCGAACGGGTTGACCTAACCCTAAAATTCCTATTGCATCTGAAAGCAGAAACTCGCCCGATTACAACGGTATGTGTATTTTTTCCCTACGGCATTCTGGTTAAGCTTTTGGAGCACCAGAAGTGCGAAAAATTTTTTGTCATCTCAACTATTTCTTAGCTTCAAACTCCCATATCTCGCGCACGGTTTGACCATACCCGAAAATTCCTATTGCATCTGAAAATAGAAACTCGCCCGATTACAACGGTATGTGTATTTTTCCCCTAGGCCGTTCTGGTTAAGCGACTGGAGCAGCAAAATTGCGAAAAATTTGTGGCCTTGTCAACCATTTCTTAGCTTCAAAGTCCCATATCTCGCGAACGGATTGACCAAACCCAAAAATTCCTGTTGCGTCTGAAAGTAGAAACTCGTCCGGTTACAACGGTATGAGCATTTTTTCCCTAGGCCATTCTGGTTAAGCGTTTGGAGCAGCAGAATTGCGAAAAATTTGTTGTTTTCTCAACCATTTCTTAGTTTCAAACTCCCATATCTCGCAAACGGATTGACCAAACACAAAAATTCCTACTGTGTCTGAAAGAACAAACTCGCCCGATTACGACGATATGTATATTTTTTCCCTAGGCCATTCTGGTTAAGCGTTTGGAGCAACAGAGATTCGAAAAATTTGTTGCCTTCTCAATCATTGCTTAGCTTCAAACTCCCATATCTCGCGAACGGATTGACCAAACCCAAGAATTTCTATAGCATCTGAAAGTAGAAACTCGCCCGATTACAACGGTATGTATATTTTTTCCCTACGGCATTCTGGTTAAGCTTTTGGAGCACCAGAAGTGCGCAATATTTGTTGTCTTCTCAACCATTTCTTAGCTTCAAACTCCCATATCTCGCGAACGGATTGACCAAACCCAAAAATTCCTGCTGTGTCTGAAAGTAGAAACTTGCCCGATTACAACGGTATGTGTATTTTTTCCCTAGGCCATTCTGGTTAAGCGACTGGAGCAGCAGAATTGCAAAAAATTTGTTGTTTTGCCAACCATTCCTTAGCTTCAATGTCCCATATCTCGCGAACGGATTGACCAAACCCAGAAATTCCTGCTGCGTCTGAAAGTAGAAACTCGCTAGATTACAACGGTATGGGTATTATCCCGCTAGGCCATTCTGGTTAAACGTTTGGAGCAACAGAAGTGTGAAAAAGCCTTCTCAATCATTCCTTAGCTTCAAACTCCCATATCTCGCGAACAGATTGACCTAACCCTAAAATACCTACTGTATCTGAAAGTAGAAACTCGCCCGATTAGAACGGTATGTGTGTTTTTTCCCGAGGCCATTCTGGTTAAGCGTTTGGAGCAAAAGTATTGCGAAAAATTTGTTGTCTTCTCAACCATTCCTTAGCTTCAAACTCCCATATCTCGCGAACGGATTGACCTAACCCAAAAATTCCTATGGCATCTGAAAGTAGAATGTCGCTCGATTACAACGGTATGGGTATTTTATCCCTAGTACATTCTGGTTAAGCGTTTGGAGCAGCAGAAGTGCGAAAAATATGTTGTCTTCTCAACTATTTCTTAGCTTCAAACTCCCATATCTCGCGAACGGATTGAACTAACCAAAAAATTCCTATTGCATCTGAAGGTAGAAATCTCGCCCGATTACAACGGTATGTGTATTTTTTCCTAGGCCATTCTGGTTAAGCGACTGGAGCAGCAGAAGTGTGAAAAATTTGTTCTCTTCTCAACTATTTCTTAGCTTCAAACTCCCATATCTCGCGAACGGATTGAGCAAACCCAAAAATTCCTTCTGCGTTTGAAAGTAGAAACTCGCCCGATTACAACGGTATGTGTATTTTTTCCCTAAGCCATTCTGGTTAAGCGATTGGAGCAGCAGACGTGCGAAAAATTTGTTCTCTTGTCAACCATTTCTTGGCTTCAAACTCCCATATCTCGCGAACAGATTGACCTAACCCAAAAATTCCTGCTGCGCCTGAAAGTAGAAAGTCGCCCGATTACAACGGTATGTGTATTTTTGCCCTGGGCCATTCTGGTTAAGCGTTTAGAGCAGCAGAATTGCGAAATATTAGTTGCCTTCTCAACCATTTCTTGGCTTCAAACTCCCATATCTCGCGAACAGATTGACCTAACCCAAAAATTCCTGCTGCGTTTGAAAGTAGAAACTCGCCCGATTACGACGGTATGTGTATTTTTTCCCTAGGCCATTCTGGTTAAGCGTTGGGAGCAGCAGAAATGCGAAAAATTTGTTGTCTTCTCAACCATTTCTTAGCTTCAAACTCCCATATGTCGCGAACGGATTGACCTAACCCAAAAATTCCTATTGCATCTGAAAGTAGAAACTCGACCGATTACAACGGTACGTGTATTTTTCCCATAGGCCATTCTGTTTAAACGTTTGGAGCAGCAGAAGTGCGAAAAATTCGTTGCCTTCTCAACCATTTCTTGGCTTTAAACTCCCATATCTCGCAAACAGATTGACCTAACCCAAAAATTCCTGCTGCGTCTGAAAGTAGAAACTCGCCCGATTACAACGGTATGCGTATTTTTCCCATAGGCCATTCTGGTTAAGCGTTTGGAGCAGCAGAAGTGCGAAAAATTTGTTGTCTTCTCAACCATTTCTTAGCTTCAAACTCCCATATGTCGCGAACGGATTGACCTAACCCAAAAATTCCTATTGCATCTGAAAGTAGAAACTCGCCCGATTACAACGGTACGTGTACTTTTCCCATAGGCCATTCTGTTTAAACGTTTGGAGCAGCAGAAGTGCGAAAAATTTGTTGTCTTCTCAACCATTTCTTAGCTTCAAACTCCCATATGTCGCGAACGGATTGACCTAACCCAAAAATTCCTATTGCATCTGAAAGTAGAAACTCGCCCGATTACAACGGTACGTGTACTTTTCCCATAGGCCATTCTGTTTAAACGTTTGGAGCAGCAGAAGTGCGAAAAATTTGTTGTCTTCTCAACCATTTCTTAGCTTCAAACTCCCATATCTCGCGAACGGATTGACCTAACCCAAAAATTCCTGCTGCGTTTGAAAGTAGAAACTCGCCCGATTACGACGGTATGTGTATTTTTTCCCTAGGCCATTCTGGTTAAGCGTTGGGAGCAGCAGAAATGCGAAAAATTTGTTGTCTTCTCAACCATTTCTTAGCTTCAAACTCCCATATGTCGCGAACGGATTGACCTAACCCAAAAATTCCTATTGCATCTGAAAGTAGAAACTCGCCCGATTACAACGGTACGTGTATTTTTCCCATAGGCCATTCTGTTTAAACGTTTGGAGCAGCAGAAGTGCGAAAAATTTGTTGTCTTCTCAACTATTTCTTAGCTTCAGAGTCTCATATCTCGCAAACGGATAGACCAAACCCAGAAATTCCTGCTGCGTATGAAAGGAGGAACTTGCCCGATTACAACGGTATGTGTATTTTTTCCCTAGGCCAATCTGGTTAACCGATTTGAGCAGCAGAAGTGCGAAAAATTTGTTGGCTTCTCAACTATTTCTTAGCTTCAAACTCCCATATCTCGCGAACGGATTGAGCAAACCCAAAAATTCCTGCTGCGTCTGAAAGTTGAAACTCGACCGATTACAACGGTATGTGTGTATCTCCCCTAGGCCATCCTGGTTACGCGATTGGAGCAGCAGAAGTGCGATAAATTTGTTGTCTTCTCAACCATTTCTTAGGTTCAAAGTCCCATACCTCGCGAACTGATTGACCTAACCCAAAAATTCCTATTGCATCTGAAAGTAGAAACTCGCACGATTACAACGGTATGTGTATTTTTCCCCTAGGCCATTCTGGTTAAGCGACTGGAGCAGCAGAAGAACAAAAAATTTGTTGTCTTGTCAACCATTTCTTAGCTTCAAACTCCCATATCTCGCGAACGGATTGACCGAACCCAAAAATTCCTATTGCATCTGAAAGTAGAAACTCGCCCGATTACAACGGTATGTGTATTTTGTCCCTAGGCCAATCTAGTTAAGCGATTGGAGCAGCAGAAGTGCGAAAAATTTGTTGCCTTCTCAACCATTTCTTAGCTTCAAACTCCCGTATCTCGCGAACGGATTGAGCAAACCCAAAAATTCCTGCTGCGTATGAAAGTAGAAACTCGCCCGATTACAACGGTATGTGTATTTTCTCCCTGGGCCATTCTGGTTAAGCGTTTGGAGCAGCAGAATTGCGAAATATTTGTTGCCTTCTCAACCATTTCTTGGCTTCAAACTCCCATATCTCGCGAACAGATTGACTTAACCCTAAAATTCCTATTGCATCTGAAAGAAGAAACTCGTCCGATTGCAACGGTATGTGTATTTTTCCCCTAGGCCATTGTGGTTAAGCGTTTGGAGCAGCAGAATTGCAAAAAATTTGTTGTCTTCTAAACCATTTCTTAGCTTCAAAGTCCCATATCTCGCGAACGGATAGACCAAACCCAGAAATTCCTGCTGCGTATGAAAGTAGAAACTCGCCCGATTACAACGGTATGTGTATTTTCTCCCTAGGCCAATCTGGTTAAGCGATTGGAGCAGCAGAATTGCGAAATATTTGTTGCCTTCTCAACCATTTCTTGGCTTCAAACTCCCATATCTCGCGAACAGATTGACCTAACCCAAAAATTCCTGCTGCGTCTGAAAGTACAAAGTCGCCCGATTACAACGGTATGTGTATTTTTTCCCTGGGCCATTCTGGTTAAGCGTTTGGAGCAGCAGAAGTGCGAAAAATTTGTTGCCTTCTCAACCATTTCTTAGCTTCAAACTCCCATATGTCGCGAACGGATTGACCTAACCCAAAAATTCCTATTGCATCTGAAAGTAGAAACTCGCCCGATTACAACGGTACGTGTACTTTTCCCATAGGCCATTCTGTTTAAACGTTTGGAGCAGCAGAAGTGCGAAAAATTTGTTGTCTTCTCAACCATTTCTTAGCTTCAAACTCCCATATGTCGCGAACGGATTGACGTAACCCAAAAATTCCTATTGCATCTGAAAGTAGAAACTCGCCCGATTACAACGGTACGTGTATTTTTCCCATAGGCCATTCTGTTTAAACGTTTGGAGCAGCAGAAGTGCGAAAAATTTGTTGTCTTCTCAACTATTTCTTAGCTTCAGAGTCCCATATCTCGCGAACGGATTGAGCAAACCCAAAAATTCCTGCTGCGTCTGAAAGTTGAAACTCGACCGATTACAACGGTATGTGTGTATCTCCCCTAGGCCATCCTGGTTACGCGATTGGAGCAGCAGAAGTGCGAAAAATTTGTTGTCTTCTCAACCATTTCTTAGGTTCAAAGTCCCATACCTCGCAAACTGATTGACCTAACCCAAAAATTCCTATTGCATCTGAAAGTAGAAACTCGCGCGATTACAACGGTATGTGTATTTTTCCCCTAGGCCATTCTGGTTAAGCGACTGGAGCAGCAGAAGAACAAAAAATTTGTTGTCTTGTCAACCATTTCTTAGCTTCAAAGTCCCATATCTCGCGAACGGATTGACCAAACACAGAAATTCCTGCTGCGTCTGAAAGTACAAACTCGCTCGATTACAACGGTATTTGTATTTCTTCCCTAGGCCATTCTGGTTAAGCGTTTGGAGCAACAGAAGTGCGAAAAATTTGTTGCCTTTTCAACCATTTCTTAGCTTCAAACTCCCGTATCTCGCGAACGGATTGACCTAACCCAAAAATTCCTATTGCGTCTGAAAGTAGATACTTGTCCGGTTACAACGGTATGTGTATTTTTTCCCTAGGCCATTCTGGTTAAGTGGTTGGAGCAGCAGAAGTGCGAAATATTTTTGCCTTCTCAACCATTTCTTGGCTTCAAAGTCCCATATCTCGCGAACAGATAGACCTAACCCAAAAATTCCTGCTGCGTCTGAAAGTAGGAACTCGTCCGGTTACAACGGTATGTGTATATTTCCCCTAGGCCATTCTGGTTAAGCGTTGGGAGCAGCAGAAGCGCGAAAAATTTGTTGTCATGTCAACCATTTCTTAGCTTCAAAGTACCATATCTCGCGAGCGGATTGACCAAACCCAGAAATTCCTGCTGCGTCTGAAAGTAGAAACTCGCCCGATTACAACGGTATGTGTATTCTCCCCCTAGGCCATTCTGCTTAGCGACTGGAACAGCAGAAGTGCAAAAAATTTGTTGTCTTGTCAACCACTTCTTAGCTTCAAAGTTCCATATCTCCTGAACGGATTGACCAACCCCCAAAATTCCTGCAGCGCCTGAAACTAGAAACTCGCCCGATTACAACGGTATGTGTGTTTCTTCACCAGGCCATTCTGGTTAAGCGTTTGGAGCAGCAGAAGTGCGAAAAATTTGTTGCCTTCTCAACCATTTCTTAGCTTCAAACTCCCATATCTCGCGAACGGATTGACCAAACCCAAAAATTCCTGCTGTGTCTGAAAGTAGAAACTTGCCCAATTACAACGGTATGTGTATTTTTTCCCTAGGCCATTCTGGTTAAGCGACTGGAGCAGCAGAATTGCAAAAAATTTGTTGTTTTGCCAACCATTCCTTAGCTTCAATGTCCCATATCTCGCGAACGGATTGACCAAACCCAGAAATTCCTGCTGCGTCTGAAAGTGGAAACTCGCTCGATTACAACGGTATGGGTATTATCCCGCTAGGCCATTCTGGTTAAGCGTTTGGAGCAACAGAAGTGTGAAAAAGCCTTCTCAATCATTCCTTAGTTTCAAACTCCCATATCTCGCGAACAGATTGACCTAACCCTAAAATTCCTACTGCATCTGAAAGTAGAAACTCGCCCGATTAAAACGGTATGTGTGTTTTTTCCCGAGGCCATTCTGGTTAAGCGTTTGGAGCAAAAGAATTGCGAAAAATTTGTTGTCTTCTCAACCATTCCTTAGCTTCAAACTCCCATATCTCGCGAACGGATTGACCTAACCCAAAAATTCCTATGGCATCTGAAAGTAGAATGTCGCTCGATTACAACGGTATGTGTATTTTATCCCTAGTACATTCTGGTTAAGCGTTTGGAGCAGCAGAAGTGCGAAAAATATGTTGTCTTCTCAACTATTTCTTAGCTTCAAACTCCCATATCTCGCGTACGGATTGACCAAACCCAAAAATTCCTGCTGCGTCTGAAAGTAGAAACTCGCCCGATTACAACGGTATGTGTATTTTTCCTCTAGGCCATTCTGGTCAAGCGTTTGAAGCAGCAGAAGTGCGACAAATTTGTTGCCTTCTCAACCATTTCTTAGCTTCAAACTCCCATATCTCGCGAACAGATTGACCTATCCCAAAAATTCCTGCTGCGTCTGAAAGTAGAAACTTGCCCGATTACAACGGTATGTGTATTTTTTCCCTAGGCCAATCTGGTTAAGCGATTGGAGCAGCAGATGTGCGAAAAATTTGTTGCGTTCTCAACTATTTCTTAGCTTCAAACTCCCATATCTCGCGAACGGATTGAGCAAACCCAAAAATTCATGTTGCGTCTGAAAGTAGAAACTCGTCCGGTTACAACGGTATGTGTATTTTTTCCCTAGGCCATTCTGGTTAAGCGTTCGGAGCAGCAGAAGTGCGAAAAATTTGTTGTCTTCTCATCCATTTCTTAGCTTCAAACTCCCATATCTCGCGAACGGATTGACCCAACCCAAAAATTCCTATTGCATCTGAAGGTAGAAACTCGCCCGATTACAACGGTATGTGTATTTTTCCCCTAGGCCATTCTGGTTAAGCGTTTGGAGCAGCAGAATTGCGAAAAATTTGTTGCCTTCTCAACTATTTCTTAGCTTCAAACTCCCATATCTCGCGAGCGGATTGACCAAACACAGAAATTCCTGCTGCGTCTGAAAGTAGAAACTCGCTCGATTACAACGGTATGTGTATTTTTCCCCTAGGCCATTCTGGTTAATCGACTGGAGCAGCAGAATTGCAAAAAGTTTGTTGTTTTGTCAACCATTTCTTAGCTTCAATGTCCCATATCTCGCGAACGGATTGCCCAAACCCAGAAATTCCTGCTGCGTCTGAAAGTAGAAACTCGCCCGATTACAACGGTATGTGTATTTTTTCCCTGGGCCATTCTGGTTAAGCGTTTGGAGCAGCCGAATTGCGAAATATTAGTTGCCTTCTCAACCATTTCTTGGCTTCAAACTCCCATATCTCGCGAACGGATTGACCTAACCCAAAAATTCCTGCTGCGTTTGAAAGTAGAAACTCGCCCGATTACGACGGTATGTGTATTTTTTCCCTAGGCCATTCTGGTTAAGCGTTTGGAGCAGCAGAAATGCGAAAAATTTGTTGTCTTCTCAACCATTTCTTAGCTTCAAACTCCCATATGTCGCGAACGGATTGACCTAACCCAAAAATTCCTATTGCATCTGAAAGTAGAAACTCGACCGATTACAACGGTACGTGTATTTTTCCCATAGGCCATTCTGTTTAAACGTTTGGAGCAGCAGAAGTGCGAAAAATTCGTTGCCTTCTCAACCATTTCTTGGCTTTAAACTCCCATATCTCGCAAACAGATTGACCTAACCCAAAAATTCCTGCTGCGTCTGAAAGTAGAAACTCGCCCGATTACAACGGTATGCGTATTTTTCCCATAGGCCATTCTGGTTAAGCGTTTGGAGCAGCAGAAGTGCGAAAAATTTGTTGTCTTCTCAACCATTTCTTAGCTTCAAACTCCCATATGTCGCGAACGGATTGACCTAACCCAAAAATTCCTATTGCATCTGAAAGTAGAAACTCGCCCGATTACAACGGTACGTGTATTTTTCCCATAGGCCATTCTGTTTAAACGTTTGGAGCAGCAGAAGTGCGAAAAATTTGTTGTCTTCTCAACTATTTCTTAGCTTCAGAGTCTCATATCTCGCAAACGGATAGACCAAACCCAGAAATTCCTGCTGCGTATGAAAGGAGGAACTTGCCCGATTACAACGGTATGTGTATTTTTTCCCTAGGCCAATCTGGTTAACCGATTGGAGCAGCAGAAGTGCGAAAAATTTGTTGGCTTCTCAACTATTTCTTAGCTTCAAACTCCCATATCTCGCGAACGGATTGAGCAAACCCAAAAATTCCTGCTGCGTCTGAAAGTTGAAACTCGACCGATTACAACGGTATGTGTGTATCTCCCCTAGGCCATCCTGGTTACGCGATTGGAGCAGCAGAAGTGCGAAAAATTTGTTGTCTTCTCAACCATTTCTTAGGTTCAAAGTCCCATACCTCGCGAACTGATTGACCTAACCCAAAAATTCCTATTGCATCTGAAAGTAGAAACTCGCACGATTACAACGGTATGTGTATTTTTCCCCTAGGCCATTCTGGTTAAGCGACTGGAGCAGCAGAAGAACAAAAAATTTGTTGTCTTGTCAACCATTTCTTAGCTTCAAAGTCCCATATCTCGCGGACGGATTGACCTAATCCAAAAATTCCTGCTGCTTCTGAAAGTAGAAACTCGCCCGATTTCAACGGTATGTATATATTTCCCCTAGGCCATTCTGGTTAAGCGTTTGGAGCAGCAGAAGTGCGAAAAATTTGTTGTCTTCTCAACTATTTCTTAGCTTCAAACTCCCATATCTCGCGAACGGATTGACCGAACCCAAAAATTCTTATTGCATCTGAAAGTAGAAACTCGCCCGATTACAACGGTATGTGTATTTTCCCCCTAGGCCATTCTGGTTAAGCGACTGGAGCAGCAGAAGTGCAAAAAATTTGCTGTCTTGTCAACCATTTCTTGGCTTCAAAGTCCCATATCTCGCGAACGGATTGACCAAACACAGAAATTCCTGCTGCGTCTGAAAGTACAAACTCGCTCGATTACAACGGTATTTGTATTTCTTAGCTAGGCCATTCTGGTTAAGCGTTTGGAGCAACAGAAGTGCAAAAAATTTGTTGCCTTCTCAATCACTTCTTAGCTTCAAACTCCCATATCTCGCGAACAGATTGACGTAACCCAAAAATTCCTGCTGCGTCTGAAGGTAGAAACTCGCCCGATTACAACGGTATGTGTATTTTTCCCATAGGCCATTCTGGTTAAGCGTTTGGAGCAACACAGGTGCGAAAAATTTGTTGTCTTCTCAACTATTTCTTAGCTTCAAACTCCCATATCTCGCGAACGGATTGACCGAACCCAAAAATTCCTATTGCATCTGAAAGTAGAAACTCGCCCGATTACAACGGTATGTGTATTTTGTCCCTAGGCCAATCTAGTTAAGCGATTGGAGCAGCAGAAGTGCGAAAAATTTGTTGCCTTCTCAACCATTTCTTAGCTTCAAACTCCCGTATCTCGCGAACGGATTGAGCAAACCCAAAAATTCCTGCTGCGTATGAAAGTAGAAACTCGCCCGATTACAACGGTATGTGTATTTTCTCCCTGGGCCATTCTGGTTAAGCGTTTGGAGCAGCAGAATTGCGAAATATTAGTTGCCTTCTCAACCATTTCTTGGCTTCAAACTCCCATATCTCGCGAACAGATTGACCTAACCCAAAAATTCCTGCTGCGTCTGAAAGTAGAAAGTCGCCCGATTACAACGGTATGTGTATTTTTGCCCTGGGCCATTCTGGTTAAGCGTTTGGAGCAGCCGAATTGCGAAATATTAGTTGCCTTCTCAACCATTTCTTGGCTTCAAACTCCCATATCTCGCGAACGGATTGACCTAACCCAAAAATTCCTGCTGCGTTTGAAAGTAGAAACTCGCCCGATTACGACGGTATGTGTATTTTTTCCCTAGGCCATTCTGGTTAAGCGTTTGGAGCAGCAGAAGTGCGAAAAATTTGTTGTCTTCTCAACCATTTCTTGGCTTCAAACTCCCATATCTCGCGAACCGATTGACCTAACCCAAAAATTCCTGCTGTGTCTGAAAGTAGAATGTCGCCCGATTACAACGGTATGTGTATTTTTTCCCTGGGCCATTCTGGTTAAGCGTTTGGAGCAGCAGAATTGCGAAATATTTGTTGCCTTCTCAACCATTTCTTGGCTTTAAACTCCCATATCTCGCAAACAGATTGACCTAACCCAAAAATTCCTGCTGCGTCTGAAAGTAGAAACTCGCCCGATTACAACGGTATGTGCATTTTTTCCCTAGGCCATTCTGTTTAAACGTTTGGAGCAGCAGAAGTGCGAAAAATTTGTTGTCTTCTCATCTATTTCTTAGCTTCAGAGTCCCATATCTCGCAAACGGATAGACCAAACCCAGAAATTCCTGCTGCGTATGAAAGGAGGAACTTCCCCGATTACAACGGTATGTGTATTTTTTCCCTAGGCCAATCTGGTTAAGCGATTGGAGCAGCAGAAGTGCGAAAAATTTGTTGCCTTCTCAACTATTTCTTAGCTTCAAACTCCCATATCTCGCGAACGGATTGAGCAAACCCAAAAATTCCTGCTGCGTCTGAAAGTAGAAACTCGACCGATTACAACGGTATGTGTGTATCTCCCCTAGGCCATCCTGGTTACGCGATTGGAGCAGCAGAATTGCGAAAAATTTGTTGCCTTCTCAACTATTTCTTAGCTTCAAACTCCCATATCTAGCGAACGGATTGAGCAAACCCAAAAATTCCTGCTGCGTCTGAAAGTAGAAACTCGCCCGATTACAACGGTATGTGTATATTTCCCCTAGGCCATCCTGGTTACGCGATTGGAGCAGCAGAAGTGCGCAAAATTTGTTGTCTTCTCAACCATTTCTTAGCTTCAAACTCCCATATGTCGCGAACGGATTGACCTAACCCAAAAATTCCTATTGCATCTGAAAGTAGGAACTCGCCCGATTACAACGGTACGTGTACTTTTCCCATAGGCCATTCTGTTTAAACGTTTGGAGCAGCAGAAGTGCGAAAAATTTGTTGTCTTCTCAACCATTTCTTAGCTTCAAACTCCCATATGTCGCGAACGGATTGACCTAACCCAAAAATTCCTATTGCATCTGATAGTAGAAACTCGCCCGATTACAACGGTACGTGTATTTTTCCCATAGGCCATTCTGTTTAAACGTTTGGAGCAGCAGAAGTGCGAAAAATTTGTTGTCTTCTCAACTATTTCTTAGCTTCAGAGTCCCATATCTCGCAAACGGATAGACCAAACCCAGAAATTCCTGCTGCGTATGAAAGGAGGAACTTGCCCGATTACAACGGTATGTGTATTTTTTCCCTAGGCCAATCTGGTTAAGCGATTGGAGCAGCAGAAGTGCGAAAAATTTGTTGCCTTCTCAACTATTTCTTAGCTTCAAACTCCCATATCTCGCGAACGGATTGAGCAAACCCAAAAATTCCTGCTGCGTCTGAAAGTTGAAACTCGACCGATTACAACGGTATGTGTGTATCACCCCTAGGCCATCCTGGTTACGCGATTGGAGCAGCAGAAGTGCGAAAAATTTGTTGTCTTCTCAACCATTTCTTAGGTTCAAAGTCCCATACCTCGCGAACTGATTGACATAACCCAAAAATTCCTATTGCATCTGAAAGTAGAAACTCGCACGATTACAACGGTATGTGTATTTTTCCCCTAGGCCATTCTGGTTAAGCGTTTGGAGCAGCAGAAGTGCGAAAAATTTGTTGTCTTCTCAACTATTTCTTAGCTTCAAAGTCCCATATCTTGCGGACGGATTGACCTAACCCAAAAATTCCTGCTGCTTCTGAAAGTAGAAACTCGCCCGATTTCAACGGTATCTATATATTTCCCCTAGGCCATTCTGGTTAAGCGTTTGGAGCAGCAGAAGTGCGAAAAATTTGTTGTCTTCTCAACTATTTCTTAGCTTCAAACTCCCATATCTCGCGAAAGGATAGATCAAACCCAGAAATTCCTGCTGCGTGCGAAAGTAGAAACTCGCCCGATTACAACGGTATGTGTATTTTTCCCTAGGCCAATCTGGTTAAGCGATTGGAGCAGCAGAAGTGCGAAAAATTTGTTGCCTTCTCAACCATTTCTTACCTTCAAACTCCCATATCTCGCGAACGGATTGACCTGACCCAAAAATTCCTATTGCGTCTGAAAGTAGGAACTCGTCCGGTTACAACGGTATGTGTATATTTCCCCTAGGCCATTCTGGTTAAGCGTTTGGAGCAGCAGAAGCGCGAAAAATTTGTTGTCTTCTCAACTATTTCTTAGCTTCAAACTCCCATATCTCGCGAACGGATTGACCGAACCCAAAAATTCTTATTGCATCTGAAAGTAGAAACTCGCCCGATTACAACGGTATGTGTATTTTCCCCCTAGGCCATTCTGGTTAAGCGACTGGAGCAGCAGAAGTGCAAAAAATTTGTTGTCTTGTCAACCATTTCTTAGCTTCAAAGTCCCATATCTCGCGAACGGATTGACCAAACACAGAAATTCCTGCTGCGACTGAAAGTACAAACTCGCTCGATTACAACGGTATTTGTATTTCTTCCCTAGGCCATTCTAGTTAAGCGTTTGGAGCAACAGAAGTGCGAAAAATTTGTTGCCTTCTCAATCACTTCTTAGCTTCAAACTCCCATATCTCGCGAACGGATTGATCTAACCCAAAAATTCCTATTGCATCTGAATGTAGAAACTCGCCCGACTACAACGGTATGTGTATTTTTCCCCTAGGCCATTCGGTTTATGCGTTTGGACCAGCAGAAGTGCGAAAAATTTGTTGCCTTCTCAACCATTTCTTAGCTTCAAACTCCCATATCTCGCGAACGGATTGACCTGACCCAAAAATTCCTATTGCGTCTGAAAGTAGAAACTCGTCCGGTTACAACGGTATGTGTATTTTTTCCCTAGGCCATTCTGGTTAAGCGTTCGGAGCAGCAGAATTGCGAAAAATTTGTTGTCGTCTCAACCATTTCTTAGCTTCAAACTCCCATATCTCGCGAACGGATTGACCTAACCCAAAAATTCCTATTGCATCTGAAGGTAGACACACGCCCGATTACAACGGTATGTGTATTTTTCCCCTAGGCCATTGTAGTTAGGCGATTGGAGCAGCAGAATTGCGAAAAATTTGTTGCCTTCTCAACCATTTCATAGCTTCAAACTCCCATATCTCGCGAACGGATTGACCTAACCCAAAAATTCTATTGCGTCTGAAAGTAGAAACTCGTCCCGTTACAACGGTATGTGAATTTTTTCCCTAGGCCAATCTGGTTAAGCGATTGGAGCAGCAGAAGTGCGAAAAATTTGTTGCCATCTCAACCATTTCTTGGCTTCAAACTCCCATATCTCGCGAACAGATTGACCTAACCCAAAAATTCCTGCTACGTCTGAAAGTAGAAACTCGCCCGATTACAACGGTATGTGTATTTTTCCCATAGGCCATTCTGGTTAAGCGTTTGGAGCAACAGAAGTGCGAAAAATTTGTTGTCTTCTCAACTATTTCTTAGCTTCAAACTCCCATATCTCGCGAACGGATTGACCGAACCCAAAAATTCCTATTGCATCTGAAAGTAGAAACTCGCCCGATTACAACGGTATGTGTATTTTGTCCCTAGGCCAATCTGGTTAAGCGATTGGAGCAGCAGAATTGCGAAAAATTTGTTGCCTTCACAACCATTTCTTAGCTTCAAACTCCCATATCTCGCGAACGGATTGACCTGACCCAAAAATTCCTATTGCGTCTGAAAGTAGAAACTCGTCCGGTTACAACGGTATGTGTATTTTTTCCCTAGGCCATTCGGTTTAAGCGTTTGGACCAGCAGAAGTGCGAAAAATTTGTTGCCTTCACAACCATTTCTTAGCTTCAAACTCCCATATCTCGCGAACGGATTGACCTGACCCAAAAATTCCTATTGCGTCTGAAAGTAGAAACTCGTCCGGTTACAACGGTATGTGTATTTTTTCCCTAGGCCATTCGGTTTAAGCGTTTGGACCAGCAGAAGTGCGAAAAATTTGTTGTCTTGTCAACCATTTCTTAGCTTCAAAGTCCCATATCTCGCGAACGGATTGACCTAACCCAAAAATTCTATTGCGTCTGAAAGTAGAAACTCGTCCCGTTACAACGGTATGTGAATTTTTTCCCTAGGCCAATCTGGTTAAGCGATTGGAGCAGCAGAAGTGCGAAAAATTTGTTGCCATCTCAACCATTTCTTGGCTTCAAACTCCCATATCTCGCGAACAGATTGACCTAACCCAAAAATTCCTGCTACGTCTGAAAGTAGAAACTCGCCCGATTACAACGGTATGTGTATTTTTCCCATAGGCCATTCTGGTTAAGCGTTTGGAGCAACAGAAGTGCGAAAAATTTGTTGTCTTCTCAACTATTTCTTAGCTTCAAACTCCCATATCTCGCGAAAGGATAG
Organism: Ptiloglossa arizonensis; assembly: GCF_051014685.1. Lineage (NCBI taxonomy): Eukaryota > Metazoa > Arthropoda > Insecta > Hymenoptera > Colletidae > Ptiloglossa > Ptiloglossa arizonensis. Next base: position 457,248 of record NW_027478808.1, read on the forward strand.
ATCAAACCCAGAAATTCCTGCTGCGTGCGAAAGTAGAAACTCGCCCGATTACAACGGTATGTGTATTTTTCCCTAGGCCAATCTGGTTAAGCGATTGGAGCAGCAGAAGTGCGAAAAATTTGTTGCCTTCTCAACCATTTCTTACCTTCAAACTCCCATATCTCGCGAACGGATTGACCTGACCCAAAAATTCCTATTGCGTCTGAAAGTAGGAACTCGTCCGGTTACAACGGTATGTGTATATTTCCCCTAGGCCATTCTGGTTAAGCGTTTGGAGCAGCAGAAGCGCGAAAAATTTGTTGTCTTCTCAACTATTTCTTAGCTTCAAACTCCCATATCTCGCGAACGGATTGACCGAACCCAAAAATTCTTATTGCATCTGAAAGTAGAAACTCGCCCGATTACAACGGTATGTGTATTTTTTCCCTAGGCCATTCTGGTTAAGCGTTCGGAGCAGCAGAATTGCGAAAAATTTGTTGTCGTCTCAACCATTTCTTAGCTTCAAACTCCCATATCTCGCGAACGGATTGACCTAACCCAAAAATTCCTATTGCATCTGAAGGTAGACACACGCCCGATTACAACGGTATGTGTATTTTTCCCCTAGGCCATTGTAGTTAGGCGATTGGAGCAGCAGAATTGCGAAAAATTTGTTGCCTTCTCAACCATTTCATAGCTTCAAACTCCCATATCTCGCGAACGGATTGACCTAACCCAAAAATTCTATTGCGTCTGAAAGTAGAAACTCGTCCCGTTACAACGGTATGTGAATTTTTTCCCTAGGCCAATCTGGTTAAGCGATTGGAGCAGCAGAAGTGCGAAAAATTTGTTGCCATCTCAACCATTTCTTGGCTTCAAACTCCCATATCTCGCGAACAGATTGACCTAACCCAAAAATTCCTGCTACGTCTGAAAGTAGAAACTCGCCCGATTACAACGGTATGTGTATTTTTCCCATAGGCCATTCTGGTTAAGCGTTTGGAGCAACAGAAGTGCGAAAAATTTGTTGTCTTCTCAACTATTTCTTAGCTTCAAACTCCCATATCTCGCGAACGGATTGACCGAACCCAAAAATTCCTATTGCATCTGAAAGTAGAAACTCGCCCGATTACAACGGTATGTGTATTTTGTCCCTAGGCCAATCTGGTTAAGCGATTGGAGCAGCAGAATTGCGAAAAATTTGTTGCCTTCACAACCATTTCTTAGCTTCAAACTCCCATATCTCGCGAACGGATTGACCTGACCCAAAAATTCCTATTGCGTCTGAAAGTAGAAACTCGTCCGGTTACAACGGTATGTGTATTTTTTCCCTAGGCCATTCGGTTTAAGCGTTTGGACCAGCAGAAGTGCGAAAAATTTGTTGCCTTCACAACCATTTCTTAGCTTCAAACTCCCATATCTCGCGAACGGATTGACCTGACCCAAAAATTCCTATTGCGTCTGAAAGTAGAAACTCGTCCGGTTACAACGGTATGTGTATTTTTTCCCTAGGCCATTCGGTTTAAGCGTTTGGACCAGCAGAAGTGCGAAAAATTTGTTGTCTTGTCAACCATTTCTTAGCTTCAAAGTCCCATATCTCGCGAACGGATTGACCTAACCCAAAAATTCTATTGCGTCTGAAAGTAGAAACTCGTCCCGTTACAACGGTATGTGAATTTTTTCCCTAGGCCAATCTGGTTAAGCGATTGGAGCAGCAGAAGTGCGAAAAATTTGTTGCCATCTCAACCATTTCTTGGCTTCAAACTCCCATATCTCGCGAACAGATTGACCTAACCCAAAAATTCCTGCTACGTCTGAAAGTAGAAACTCGCCCGATTACAACGGTATGTGTATTTTTCCCATAGGCCATTCTGGTTAAGCGTTTGGAGCAACAGAAGTGCGAAAAATTTGTTGTCTTCTCAACTATTTCTTAGCTTCAAACTCCCATATCTCGCGAACGGATTGACCGAACCCAAAAATTCCTATTGCATCTGAAAGTAGAAACTCGTCCCGTTACAACGGTATGTGAATTTTTTCCCTAGGCCAATCTGGTTAAGCGATTGGAGCAGCAGAAGTGCGAAAAATTTGTTGCCATCTCAACCATTTCTTGGCTTCAAACTCCCATATCTCGCGAACAGATTGACCTAACCCAAAAATTCCTGCTACGTCTGAAAGTAGAAACTCGCCCGATTACAACGGTATGTGTATTTTTCCCATAGGCCATTCTGGTTAAGCGTTTGGAGCAACAGAAGTGCGAAAAATTTGTTGTCTTCTCAACTATTTCTTAGCTTCAAACTCCCATATCTCGCGAACGGATTGACCGAACCCAAAAATTCCTATTGCATCTGAAAGTAGAAACTCGCCCGATTACAACGGTATGTGTATTTTGTCCCTAGGCCAATCTGGTTAAGCGATTGGAGCAGCAGAATTGCGAAAAATTTGTTGCCTTCACAACCATTTCTTAGCTTCAAACTCCCATATCTCGCGAACGGATTGACCTGACCCAAAAATTCCTATTGCGTCTGAAAGTAGAAACTCGTCCGGTTACAACGGTATGTGTATTTTTTCCCTAGGCCATTCGGTTTAAGCGTTTGGACCAGCAGAAGTGCGAAAAATTTGTTGCCTTCACAACCATTTCTTAGCTTCAAACTCCCATATCTCGCGAACGGATTGACCTGACCCAAAAATTCCTATTGCGTCTGAAAGTAGAAACTCGTCCGGTTACAACGGTATGTGTATTTTTTCCCTAGGCCATTCGGTTTAAGCGTTTGGACCAGCAGAAGTGCGAAAAATTTGTTGTCTTGTCAACCATTTCTTAGCTTCAAAGTCCCATATCTCGCGGACGGATTGACCTAATCCAAAAATTCCTGCTGCTTCTGAAAGTAGAAACTCGCCCGATTTCAACGGTATGTATATATTTCCCCTAGGCCATTCTGGTTAAGCGTTTGGAGCAGCAGAAGTGCGAAAAATTTGTTGTCTTCTCAACTATTTCTTAGCTTCAAACTCCCATATCTCGCGAAAGGATAGATCAAACCCAGAAATTCCTGCTGCGTGCGAAAGTAGAAACTCGCCCGATTACAACGGTATGTGTATTTTTCCCTAGGCCAATCTGGTTAAGCGATTGGAGCAGCAGAAGTGCGAAAAATTTGTTGCCTTCTCAACCATTTCTTACCTTCAAACTCCCATATCTCGCGAACGGATTGACCTGACCCAAAAATTCCTATTGCGTCTGAAAGTAGAAACTCGTCCGGTTACAGCGGTATGTGTATTTTTCCCTAGGCCATTCTGGTTAAGCGGTTGGAGCAGCAGAAGTGCGAAATATTTGTTGCCTTCTCAACCATTTCTTGGCTTCAAAGTCCCATATCTCGCGAACGGATTGACCTGACCCAAAAATTCCTATTGCGTCTGAATGTAGAAACTCGTCCGGTTACAACGGTATGTATATATTTCCCCTAGGCCATTCTGGTTAAGCGTTTGGAGCAGCAGAAGTGCGAAAAATTTGTTGTCTTCTCAACTATTTCTTAGCTTCAAACTCCCATATCTCGCGAACGGATTGACCGAACCCAAAAATTCTTATTGCATCTGAAAGTAGAAACTCGCCCGATTACAACGGTATGTGTATTTTCCCCCTAGGCCATTCTGGTTAAGCGACTGGAGCAGCAGAAGTGCAAAAAATTTGCTGTCTTGTCAACCATTTCTTAGCTTCAAAGTCCCATATCTCGCGAACGGATTGACCAAACACAGAAATTCCTGCTGCGTCTGAAAGTACAAACTCGCTCGATTACAACGGTATTTGTATTTCTTCCCTAGACCATTCTGGTTAAGCGTTTGGAGCAACAGAAGTGCGAAAAATTTGTTGCCTTCTCAATCACTTCTTAGCTTCAAACTCCCATATCTCGCGAACAGATTGACCTAACCCTAAAATTCCTATTGCATCTGAAAGAAGAAACTCGCCCGATTGCAACGGTATGTGTATTTTTCCCCTAGGCCATTGTGGTTAAGCGTTTGGAGCAGCAGAATTGCAAAAAATTTGTTGTCTTCTAAACCATTTCTTAGCTTCAAAGTCCCATATCTCGCGAACGGATAGACCAAACCCAGAAATTCCTGCTGCGTATGAAAGTAGAAACTCGCCCGATTACAACGGTATGTGTATTTTCTCCCTAGGCCAATCTGGTTAAGCGATTGGAGCAGCAGAATTGCGAAATATTTGTTGCCTTCTCAACCATTTCTTGGCTTCAAACTCCCATATCTCGCGAACAGATTGACCTAACCCAAAAATTCCTGCTGCGTCTGAAAGTACAAAGTCGCCCGATTACAACGGTATGTGTATTTTTTCCCTGGGCCATTCTGGTTAAGCGTTTGGAGCAGCAGAATTGCGAAATATTTGTTGCCTTCTCAACCATTTCATGGCTTTAACTCCCATATCTCGCAAACAGATTGACCTAACCCAAAAATTCCTGCTGCGTCTGAAAGTAGAAACTCGCCCGATTACAACGGTATGTGTATTTTGTCCCTAGGCCATTCTGGTTAAGCGTTTGGAGCAACAGAGGTGCGAAAAATTTGTTGTCTTCTCAACTATTTCTTAGCTTCAAACTCCCGTATCTCGCGAACGGATTGAGCAAACCCAAGAATTCCTGCTGCGTCTGAAAGTAGAAACTCGCCCGATTACAACGGTATGTGTATTTTTTCCCTAGGCCATTCTGGTTAAGCGTTTGGAGTAGCAGAAGTGCAAAAAATTTGTTGTCTTCTCAACTATTTCTTAGCTTCAAACTCCCATATCTCGCGAACGGATTGATCTAACCCAAAAATTCCTATTGCATCTGAATGTAGAAACTCGCCCGACTACAACGGTATGTGTATTTTTCCCCTAGGCCATTCGGTTTATGCGTTTGGACCAGCAGAAGTGCGAAAAATTTGTTGCCTTCTCAACCATTTCTTAGCTTCAAACTCCCATATCTCGCGAACGGATTGACCTAACCCAAAAATTCCTATTGCATCTGAAGGTAGACACACGCCCGATTACAACGGTATGTGTATTTTTCCCCTAGGCCATTGTAGTTAGGCGATTGGAGCAGCAGAATTGCGAAAAATTTGTTGCCTTCTCAACCATTTCATAGCTTCAAACTCCCATATCTCGCGAACGGATTGACCTAACCCAAAAATTCTATTGCGTCTGAAAGTAGAAACTCGTCCCGTTACAACGGTATGTGAATTTTTTCCCTAGGCCAATCTGGTTAAGCGATTGGAGCAGCAGAAGTGCGAAAAATTTGTTGCCATCTCAACCATTTCTTGGCTTCAAACTCCCATATCTCGCGAACAGATTGACCTAACCCAAAAATTCCTGCTACGTCTGAAAGTAGAAACTCGCCCGATTACAACGGTATGTGTATTTTTCCCATAGGCCATTCTGGTTAAGCGTTTGGAGCAACAGAAGTGCGAAAAATTTGTTGTCTTCTCAACTATTTCTTAGCTTCAAACTCCCATATCTCGCGAACGGATTGACCGAACCCAAAAATTCCTATTGCATCTGAAAGTAGAAACTCGCCCGATTACAACGGTATGTGTATTTTGTCCCTAGGCCAATCTGGTTAAGCGATTGGAGCAGCAGAATTGCGAAAAATTTGTTGCCTTCTTAACCATTTCTTAACTTCAAACTCCCGTATCTCTCGAACGGATTGACCTAACCCAAAAATTCCTATTGCGTCTGAAAGTAGATACTTGTCCGGTTACAGCGGTATGTGTATTTTTCCCTAGGCCATTCTGGTTAAGCGGTTGGAGCAGCAGAAGTGCGAAATATTTGTTGCCTTCTCAACCGTTTCTTGGCTTCAAAGTCCCATATCTCGCGAACAGATAGACCTAACCCAAAAATTCCTGCTGCGTCTGAAAGTAGAAACTCGCCCGATTACAACGGTATGCGTATTTTTTCCCTAGGCCATTCTGGTTAAGCGTTTGGAGTAGCAGAAGTGCGAAAAATTTGTTGCCTTCACAACCATTTCTTAGCTTCAAACTCCCATATCTCGCGAACGGATTGACCAGACCCAAAAATTCCTATTGCGTCTGAAAGTAGAAACTCGTCCGGTTACAACGGTATGTGTATTTTTTCCCTAGGCCATTCGGTTTAAGCGTTTGGACCAGCAGAAGTGCGAAAAATTTGTTGTCTTGTCAACCATTTCTTAGCTTCAAAGTCCCATATCTCGCGGACGGATTGACCTAATCCAAAAATTCCTGCTGCTTCTGAAAGTAGAAACTCGCCCGATTTCAACGGTATGTATATATTTCCCCTAGGCCATTCTGGTTAAGCGTTTGGAGCAGCAGAAGTGCGAAAAATTTGTTGTCTTCTCAACTATTTCTTAGCTTCAAACTCCCATATCTCGCGAAAGGATAGATCAAACCCAGAAATTCCTGCTGCGTGCGAAAGTAGAAACTCGCCCGATTACAACGGTATGTGTATTTTTCCCTAGGCCAATCTGGTTAAGCGATTGGAGCAGCAGAAGTGCGAAAAATTTGTTGCCTTCTCAACCATTTCTTACCTTCAAACTCCCATATCTCGCGAACGGATTGACCTGACCCAAAAATTCCTATTGCGTCTGAATGTAGAAACTCGTCCGGTTACAAAGGTATGTATATATTTCCCCTAGGCCATTCTGGTTAAGCGTTTGGAGCAGCAGAAGTGCGAAAAATTTGTTGTCTTCTCAACTATTTCTTAGCTTCAAACTCCCATATCTCGCGAACGGATTGACCGAACCCAAAAATTCTTATTGCATCTGAAAGTAGAAACTCGCCCGATTACAACGGTATGTGTATTTTCCCCCTAGGCCATTCTGGTTAAGCGACTGGAGCAGCAGAAGTGCAAAAAATTTGCTGTCTTGTCAACCATTTCTTAGCTTCAAAGTCCCATATCTCGCGAACGGATTGACCAAACACAGAAATTCCTGCTGCGTCTGAAAGTACAAACTCGCTCGATTACAACGGTATTTGTATTTCTTTCCTAGACCATTCTGGTTAAGCGTTTGGAGCAACAGAAGTGCGAAAAATTTGTTGCCTTCTCAATCACTTCTTAGCTTCAAACTCCCATATCTCGCGAACAGATTGACCTAACCCTAAAATTCCTATTGCATCTGAAAGAAGAAACTCGCCCGATTGCAACGGTATGTGTATTTTTCCCCTAGGCCATTGTGGTTAAGCGTTTGGAGCAGCAGAATTGCAAAAAATTTGTTGTCTTCTAAACCATTTCTTAGCTTCAAAGTCCCATATCTCGCGAACGGATAGACCAAACCCAGAAATTCCTGCTGCGTATGAAAGTAGAAACTCGCCCGATTACAACGGTATGTGTATTTTCTCCCTAGGCCAATCTGGTTAAGGGATTGGAGCAGCAGAATTGCGAAATATTTGTTGCCTTCTCAACCATTTCTTGGCTTCAAACTCCCATATCTCGCGAACAGATTGACCTAACCCAAAAATTCCTGCTGCGTCTGAAAGTACAAAGTCGCCCGATTACAACGGTATGTGTATTTTTTCCCTGGGCCATTCTGGTTAAGCGTTTGGAGCAGCAGAATTGCGAAATATTTGTTGCCTTCTCAACCATTTCATGGCTTTAACTCCCATATCTCGCAAACAGATTGACCTAACCCAAAAATTCCTGCTGCGTCTGAAAGTAGAAACTCGCCCGATTACAACGGTATGTGTATTTTTTCCCTAGGCCATTCTGGTTAAGCGTTTGGAGTAGCAGAAGTGCGAAAAATTTGTTGCCTTCACAACCATTTCTTAGCTTCAAACTCCCATATCTCGCGAACGGATTGACCGAACCCAACAATTCCTATTGCATCTGAAAGTAGAAGCTCGCCCGATTACAACGGTATGTGTATTTTGTCCCTAGGCCAATCTGGTTAAGCGATTGGAGCAGCAGAATTGCGAAAAATTTGTTGCCTTCTTAACCATTTCTTAGCTTCAAACTCCCGTATCTCTCGAACGGATTGACCTAACCCAAAAAATCCTATTGCGTCTGAAAGTAGATACTTGTCCGGTTACAGCGGTATGTGTATTTTTCCCTAGGCCATTCTGGTTAAGCGGTTGGAGCAGCAGAAGTGCGAAATATTTGTTGCCTTCTCAACCATTTCTTGGCTTCAAAGTCCCATATCTCGCGAACAGATAGACCTAACCCAAAAATTCCTGCTGCGTCTGAAAGTAGAAACTCGCCCGATTACAACGGTATGCGTATTTTTTCCCTAGGCCATTCTGGTTAAGCGTTTGGAGTAGCAGAAGTGCGAAAAATTTGTTGCCTTCACAACCATTTCTTAGCTTCAAACTCCCATATCTCGCGAACGGATTGACCTGACCCAAAAATTCCTATTGCGTCTGAAAGTAGAAACTCGTCCGGTTACAACGGTATGTGTATTTTTTCCCCAGGCCATTCGGTTTAAGCGTTTGGACCAGCAGAAGTGCGAAAAATTTGTTGTCTTGTCAACCATTTCTTAGCTTCAAAGTCCCATATCTCGCGGACGGATTGACCTAATCCAAAAATTCCTGCTGCTTCTGAAAGTAGAAACTCGCCCGATTTCAACGGTATGTATATATTTCCCCTAGGCCATTCTGGTTAAGCGTTTGGAGCAGCAGAAGTGCGAAAAATTTGTTGTCTTCTCAACTATTTCTTAGATTCAAACTTCCATATCTCGCGAAAGGGTAGATCAAACCCAGAAATTCCTGCTGCGTGCGAAAGTAGAAACTCGCCCGATTACAACGGTATGTGTATTTTTCCCTAGGCCAATCTGGTTAAGCGATTGGAGCAGCAGAAGGGCGAAAAATTTGTTGCCTTCTCAACCATTTCTTACCTTCAAACTCCCATATCTCGCGAACGGATTGACCTGACCCAAAAATTCCTATTGCGTCTGAAAGTAGAAACTCGTCCGGTTACAGCGGTATGTGTATTTTTCCCTAGGCCATTCTGGTTAAGCGGTTGGAGCAGCAGAAGTGCGAAATATTTGTTGCCTTCTCAACCATTTCTTGGCTTCAAAGTCCCATATCTCGCGAACGGATTGACCTGACCCAAAAATTCCTATTGCGTCTGAATGTAGAAACTCGTCCGGTTACAACGGTATGTATATATTTCCCCTAGGCCATTCTGGTTAAGCGTTTGGAGCAGCAGAAGTGCGAAAAATTTGTTGTCCTCTCAACTATTTCTTAGCTTCAAACTCCCATATCTCGCGAACGGATTGACCGAACCCAAAAATTCTTATTGCATCTGAAAGTAGAAACTCGCCCGATTACAACGGTACGTGTATTTTTCCCATAGGCCATTCTGTTTAAACGTTTGGAGCAGCAGAAGTGCGAAAAATTTGTTGTCTTCTCAACTATTTCTTAGCTTCAGAGTCCCATATCTCGCAAACGGATAGACCAAACCCAGAAATTCCTGCTGCGTATGAAAGGAGGAACTTGCCCGATTACAACGGTATGTGTATTTTTTCCCTAGGCCAATCTGGTTAAGCGATTGGAGCAGCAGAAGTGCGAAAAATTTGTTGCCTTCTCAACTATTTCTTAGCTTCAAACTCCCATATCTCGCGAACGGATTGAGCAAACCCAAAAATTCCTGCTGCGTCTGAAAGTTGAAACTCGACCGATTACAACGGTATGTGTGTATCACCCCTAGGCCATCCTGGTTACGCGATTGGAGCAGCAGAAGTGCGAAAAATTTGTTGTCTTCTCAACCATTTCTTAGGTTCAAAGTCCCATACCTCACGAACTGATTGACATAACCCAAAAATTCCTATTGCATCTGAAAGTAGAAACTCGCACGATTACAACGGTATGTGTATTTTTTCCCTAGGCCATTCTGGTTAGGCGATTGGAGCAGCAGAAGTGCGAAAAATTTGTTGCCTTCTCAACCATTTCTTACCTTCAAACTCCCATATCTCGCGAACGGATTGACCTGACCCAAAAATTCCTATTGCGTCTGAAAGTAGGAACTCGTCCGGTTACAACGGTATGTGTATATTTCCCCTAGGCCATTCTGGTTAAGCGTTTGGAGCAGCAGAAGCGCGAAAAATTTGTTGTCCTCTCAACTATTTCTTAGCTTCAAACTCCCATATCTCGCGAACGGATTGACCAGACCCAAAAATTCCTATTGCGTCTGAAAGTAGAAACTCGTCCGGTTACAACGGTATGTGTATTTTTTCCCTAGGCCATTCGGTTTAAGCGTTTGGACCAGCAGAAGTGCGAAAAATTTGTTGTCTTGTCAACCATTTCTTAGCTTCAAAGTCCCATATCTCGCGGACGGATTGACCTAATCCAAAAATTCCTGCTGCTTCTGAAAGTAGAAACTCGCCCGATTTCAACGGTATGTATATATTTCCCCTAGGCCATTCTGGTTAAGCGTTTGGAGCAGCAGAAGTGCGAAAAATTTGTTGTCTTCTCAACTATTTCTTAGCTTCAAACTCCCATATCTCGCGAAAGGATAGATCAAACCCAGAAATTCCTGCTGCGTGCGAAAGTAGAAACTCGCCCGATTACAACGGTATGTGTATTTTTCCCTAGGCCAATCTGGTTAAGCGATTGGAGCAGCAGAAGTGCGAAAAATTTGTTGCCTTCTCAACCATTTCTTACCTTCAAACTCCCATATCTCGCGAACGGATTGACCTGACCCAAAAATTCCTATTGCGTCTGAATGTAGAAACTCGTCCGGTTACAAAGGTATGTATATATTTCCCCTAGGCCATTCTGGTTAAGCGTTTGGAGCAGCAGAAGTGCGAAAAATTTGTTGTCTTCTCAACTATTTCTTAGCTTCAAACTCCCATATCTCGCGAACGGATTGACCGAACCCAAAAATTCTTATTGCATCTGAAAGTAGAAACTCGCCCGATTACAACGGTATGTGTATTTTCCCCCTAGGCCATTCTGGTTAAGCGACTGGAGCAGCAGAAGTGCAAAAAATTTGCTGTCTTGTCAACCATTTCTTAGCTTCAAAGTCCCATATCTCGCGAACGGATTGACCAAACACAGAAATTCCTGCTGCGTCTGAAAGTACAAACTCGCTCGATTACAACGGTATTTGTATTTCTTCCCTAGACCATTCTGGTTAAGCGTTTGGAGCAACAGAAGTGCGAAAAATTTGTTGCCTTCTCAATCACTTCTTAGCTTCAAACTCCCATATCTCGCGAACAGATTGACCTAACCCTAAAATTCCTATTGCATCTGAAAGAAGAAACTCGCCCGATTGCAACGGTATGTGTATTTTTCCCCTAGGCCATTGTGGTTAAGCGTTTGGAGCAGCAGAATTGCAAAAAATTTGTTGTCTTCTAAACCATTTCTTAGCTTCAAAGTCCCATATCTCGCGAACGGATAGACCAAACCCAGAAATTCCTGCTGCGTATGAAAGTAGAAACTCGCCCGATTACAACGGTATGTGTATTTTCTCCCTAGGCCAATCTGGTTAAGGGATTGGAGCAGCAGAATTGCGAAATATTTGTTGCCTTCTCAACCATTTCTTGGCTTCAAACTCCCATATCTCGCGAACAGATTGACCTAACCCAAAAATTCCTGCTGCGTCTGAAAGTACAAAGTCGCCCGATTACAACGGTATGTGTATTTTTTCCCTGGGCCATTCTGGTTAAGCGTTTGGAGCAGCAGAATTGCGAAATATTTGTTGCCTTCTCAACCATTTCATGGCTTTAACTCCCATATCTCGCAAACAGATTGACCTAACCCAAAAATTCCTGCTGCGTCTGAAAGTAGAAACTCGCCCGATTACAACGGTATGTGTATTTTTTCCCTAGGCCATTCTGGTTAAGCGTTTGGAGTAGCAGAAGTGCGAAAAATTTGTTGCCTTCACAACCATTTCTTAGCTTCAAACTCCCATATCTCGCGAACGGATTGACCGAACCCAACAATTCCTATTGCATCTGAAAGTAGAAGCTCGCCCGATTACAACGGTATGTGTATTTTGTCCCTAGGCCAATCTGGTTAAGCGATTGGAGCAGCAGAATTGCGAAAAATTTGTTGCCTTCTTAACCATTTCTTAGCTTCAAACTCCCGTATCTCTCGAACGGATTGACCTAACCCAAAAATTCCTATTGCGTCTGAAAGTAGATACTTGTCCGGTTACAGCGGTATGTGTATTTTTCCCTAGGCCATTCTGGTTAAGCGGTTGGAGCAGCAGAAGTGCGAAATATTTGTTGCCTTCTCAACCATTTCTTGGCTTCAAAGTCCCATATCTCGCGAACAGATAGACCTAACCCAAAAATTCCTGCTGCGTCTGAAAGTAGAAACTCGCCCGATTACAACGGTATGCGTATTTTTTCCCTAGGCCATTCTGGTTAAGCGTTTGGAGTAGCAGAAGTGCGAAAAATTTGTTGCCTTCACAACCATTTCTTAGCTTCAAACTCCCATATCTCGCGAACGGATTGACCTGACCCAAAAATTCCTATTGCGTCTGAAAGTAGAAACTCGTCCGGTTACAACGGTATGTGTATTTTTTCCCCAGGCCATTCGGTTTAAGCGTTTGGACCAGCAGAAGTGCGAAAAATTTGTTGTCTTGTCAACCATTTCTTAGCTTCAAAGTCCCATATCTCGCGGACGGATTGACCTAATCCAAAAATTCCTGCTGCTTCTGAAAGTAGAAACTCGCCCGATTTCAACGGTATGTATATATTTCCCCTAGGCCATTCTGGTTAAGCGTTTGGAGCAGCAGAAGTGCGAAAAATTTGTTGTCTTCTCAACTATTTCTTAGATTCAAACTTCCATATCTCGCGAAAGGGTAGATCAAACCCAGAAATTCCTGCTGCGTGCGAAAGTAGAAACTCGCCCGATTACAACGGTATGTGTATTTTTCCCTAGGCCAATCTGGTTAAGCGATTGGAGCAGCAGAAGGGCGAAAAATTTGTTGCCTTCTCAACCATTTCTTACCTTCAAACTCCCATATCTCGCGAACGGATTGACCTGACCCAAAAATTCCTATTGCGTCTGAAAGTAGAAACTCGTCCGGTTACAGCGGTATGTGTATTTTTCCCTAGGCCATTCTGGTTAAGCGGTTGGAGCAGCAGAAGTGCGAAATATTTGTTGCCTTCTCAACCATTTCTTGGCTTCAAAGTCCCATATCTCGCGAACGGATTGACCTGACCCAAAAATTCCTATTGCGTCTGAATGTAGAAACTCGTCCGGTTACAACGGTATGTATATATTTCCCCTAGGCCATTCTGGTTAAGCGTTTGGAGCAGCAGAAGTGCGAAAAATTTGTTGTCCTCTCAACTATTTCTTAGCTTCAAACTCCCATATCTCGCGAACGGATTGACCGAACCCAAAAATTCTTATTGCATCTGAAAGTAGAAACTCGCCCGATTACAACGGTACGTGTATTTTTCCCATAGGCCATTCTGTTTAAACGTTTGGAGCAGCAGAAGTGCGAAAAATTTGTTGTCTTCTCAACTATTTCTTAGCTTCAGAGTCCCATATCTCGCAAACGGATAGACCAAACCCAGAAATTCCTGCTGCGTATGAAAGGAGGAACTTGCCCGATTACAACGGTATGTGTATTTTTTCCCTAGGCCAATCTGGTTAAGCGATTGGAGCAGCAGAAGTGCGAAAAATTTGTTGCCTTCTCAACTATTTCTTAGCTTCAAACTCCCATATCTCGCGAACGGATTGAGCAAACCCAAAAATTCCTGCTGCGTCTGAAAGTTGAAACTCGACCGATTACAACGGTATGTGTGTATCAACCCTAGGCCATCCTGGTTACGCGATTGGAGCAGCAGAAGTGCGAAAAATTTGTTGTCTTCTCAACCATTTCTTAGGTTCAAAGTCCCATACCTCACGAACTGATTGACATAACCCAAAAATTCCTATTGCATCTGAAAGTAGAAACTCGCACGATTACAACGGTATGTGTATTTTTTCCCTAGGCCATTCTGGTTAGGCGATTGGAGCAGCAGAAGTGCGAAAAATTTGTTGCCTTCTCAACCATTTCTTACCTTCAAACTCCCATATCTCGCGAACGGATTGACCTGACCCAAAAATTCCTATTGCGTCTGAAAGTAGGAACTCGTCCGGTTACAACGGTATGTGTATATTTCCCCTAGGCCATTCTGGTTAAGCGTTTGGAGCAGCAGAAGCGCGAAAAATTTGTTGTCTTCTCAACTATTTCTTAGCTTCAAACTCCCATATCTCGCGAACGGATTGACCGAACCCAAAAATTCTTATTGCATCTGAAAGTAGAAACTCGCCCGATTACAACGGTATGTGTATTTTCCCCCTAGGCCATTCTGGTTAAGCGACTGGAGCAGCAGAAGTGCAAAAAATTTGCTGTCTTGTCAACCATTTCTTAGCTTCAAAGTCCCATATCTCGCGATCGGATTGACCAAACTCAGAAATTCCTTCTGCGTCTGAAAGTTGAAACTCGCTCGATTACAACGGTATGTGTATTTTTTCCCTAGGCCATTCTGGTTAAGTGTTTGGAGCAACAGAAGTGCGAAAAATTTGTTGCCTTCTCAATCACTTCTTAGCTTCAAACTCCCATATCTCGCGAACAGATTGACCTAACCCAAAAATTCCTGCTCCGTCTGAAAGTAGAAACTCGCCCGATTACAACGGTATGTGTATTTTTCCCATAGGCCATTCTGGTTAAGCGTTTGGAGCAACAGAGTTGCGAAAAATTTGTTGTCTTCTCAACTATTTCTTAGCTTCAAACTCCCATATCTCGCGAACGGATTGACCGAACCCAAAAATTCCTATTGCATCTGAAAGTAGAAACTCGCCCGATTACAACGGTATGTGTATTTTGTCCCTAGGCCAATCTAGTTAAGCGATTGGAGCAGCAGAAGTGCGAAAAATTTGTTGCCTTCTCATCCATTTCTTAGCTTCAAACTCCCGTATCTCGCGAACGGATTGAGCAAACCCAAGAATTCCTGCTGCGTCTGAAAGTAGAAACTTGCCCGATTACAACGGTATGTGTATTTTTTCCCTAGGCCATTCTGGTTAAGCGTTTGGAGTAGCAGAAGTGCAAAAAATTTGTTGTCTTCTCAACTATTTCTTAGCTTCAAACTCCCATATCTCGCGAACGGATTGATCTAACCCAAAAATTCCTATTGCATCTGAATGTAGAAACTCGCCCGATTACAACGGTATGTGTATTTTTCCCCTAGGCCATTCGGTTTATGCGTTTGGACCAGCAGAAGTGCGAAAAATTTGTTGCCTTCTCAACCATTTCTTAGCTTCAAACTCCCATATCTCGCGAACGGATTGACCTGACCCAAAAATTCCTATTGCGTCTGAAAGTAGAAACTCGTCCGGTTACAACGGTATGTGTATTTCTTCCCTAGGCCATTCTGGTTAAGCGTTCGGAGCAGCAGAATTGCGAAAAATTTGTTGTCGTCTCAACCATTTCTTAGCTTCAAACTCCCATATCTCGCGAACGGATTGACCTAACCCAAAAATTCCTATTGCATCTGAAGGTAGACACACGCCCGATTACAACGGTATGTGTATTTTTCCCCTAGGCCATTGTAGTTAGGCGATTGGAGCAGCAGAATTGCGAAAAATTTGTTGCCTTCTCAACCATTTCATAGCTTCAAACTCCCATATCTCGCGAACGGATTGACCTAACCCAAAAATTCTATTGCGTCTGAAAGTAGAAACTCGTCCCGTTACAACGGTATGTGAATTTTTTCCCTAGGCCAATCTGGTTAAGCGATTGGAGCAGCAGAAGTGCGAAAAATTTGTTGCCATCTCAACCATTTCTTGGCTTCAAACTCCCATATCTCGCGAACAGATTGACCTAACCCAAAAATTCCTGCTACGTCTGAAAGTAGAAACTCGCCCGATTACAACGGTATGTGTATTTTTCCCATAGGCCATTCTGGTTAAGCGTTTGGAGCAACAGAAGTGCGAAAAATTTGTTGTCTTCTCAACTATTTCTTAGCTTCAAACTCCCATATCTCGCGAACGGATTGACCGAACCCAAAAATTTCTATTGCATCTGAAAGTAGAAACTCGCCCGATTACAACGGTATGTGTATTTTGTCCCTAGGCCAATCTGGTTAAGCGATTGGAGCAGCAGAATTGCGAAAAATTTGTTGCCTTCTTAACCATTTCTTAGCTTCAAACTCCCGTATCTCTCGAACGGATTGACCTAACCCAAAAATTCCTATTGCGTCTGAAAGTAGATACTTGTCCGGTTACAGCGGTATGTGTATTTTTCCCTAGGCCATTCTGGTTAAGCGGTTGGAGCAGCAGAAGTGCGAAATATTTGTTGCCTTCTCAACCATTTCTTGGCTTCAAAGTCCCATATCTCGCGAACAGATAGACCTAACCCAAAAATTCCTGCTGCGTCTGAAAGTAGAAACTCGCCCGATTACAACGGTATGCGTATTTTTTCCCTAGGCCATTCTGGTTAAGCGTTTGGAGTAGCAGAAGTGCGAAAAATTTGTTGCCTTCACAACCATTTCTTAGCTTCAAACTCCCATATCTCGCGAACGGATTGACCTGACCCAAAAATTCCTATTGCGTCTGAAAGTAGAAACTCGTCCGGTTACAACGGTATGTGTATTTTTTCCCTAGGCCATTCGGTTTAAGCGTTTGGACCAGCAGAAGTGCGAAAAATTTGTTGTCTTGTCAACCATTTCTTAGCTTCAAAGTCCCATATCTCGCGGACGGATTGACCTAATCCAAAAATTCCTGCTGCTTCTGAAAGTAGAAACTCGCCCGATTTCAACGGTATGTATATATTTCCCCTAGGCCATTCTGGTTAAGCGTTTGGAGCAGCAGAATTGCGAAAAATTTGTTGTCTTCTCAACTATTTCTTAGCTTCAAACTCCCATATCTCGCGAAAGGATAGATCAAACCCAGAAATTCCTGCTGCGTGCGAAAGTAGAAACTCGCCCGATTACAACGGTATGTGTATTTTTCCCTAGGCCAATCTGGTTAAGCGATTGGAGCAGCAGAAGTGCGAAAAATTTGTTGCCTTCTCAACCATTTCTTACCTTCAAACTCCCATATCTCGCGAACGGATTGACCTGACCCAAAAATTCCTATTGCGTCTGAAAGTAGAAACTCGTCCGGTTACAGCGGTATGTGTATTTTTCCCTAGGCAATTCTGGTTAAGCGGTTGGAGCAGCAGAAGTGCGAAATATTTGTTGCCTTCTCAACCATTTCTTGGCTTCAAAGTCCCATATCTCGCGAACGGATTGACCTGACCCAAAAATTCCTATTGCGTCTGAATGTAGAAACTCGTCCGGTTACAACGGTATGTATATATTTCCCCTAGGCCATTCTGGTTAAGCGTTTGGAGCAGCAGAAGTGCGAAAAATTTGTTGTCTTCTCAACTATTTCTTAGCTTCAAACTCCCATATCTCGCGAGCGGATTGACCGAACCCAAAAATTCTTATTGCATCTGAAAGTAGAAACTCGCCCGATTACAACGGTATGTGTATTTTCCCCCCAGGCCATTCTGGTTAAGCGACTGGAGCAGCAGAAGTGCAAAAAATTTGCTGTCTTGTCAACCATTTCTTAGCTTCAAAGTCCCATATCTCGCGAACGGATTGACCAAACACAGAAATTCCTGCTGCGTCTGAAAGTACAAACTCGCTCGATTACAACGGTATTTGTATTTCTTCCCTAGACCATTCTGGTTAAGCGTTTGGAGCAACAGAAGTGCGAAAAATTTGTTGCCTTCTCAATCACTTCTTAGCTTCAAACTCCCATATCTCGCGAACAGATTGACCTAACCCTAAAATTCCTATTGCATCTGAAAGAAGAAACTCGCCCGATTGCAACGGTATGTGTATTTTTCCCCTAGGCCATTGTGGTTAAGCGTTTGGAGCAGCAGAATTGCAAAAAATTTGTTGTCTTCTAAACCATTTCTTAGCTTCAAAGTCCCATATCTCGCGAACGGATAGACCAAACCCAGAAATTCCTGCTGCGTATGAAAGTAGAAACTCGCCCGATTACAACGGTATGTGTATTTTCTCCCTAGGCCAATCTGGTTAAGCGATTGGAGCAGCAGAATTGCGAAATATTTGTTGCCTTCTCAACCATTTCTTGGCTTCAAACTCCCATATCTCGCGAACAGATTGACCTAACCCAAAAATTCCTGCTGCGTCTGAAAGTACAAAGTCGCCCGATTACAACGGTATGTGTATTTTTTCCCTGGGCCATTCTGGTTAAGCGTTTGGAGCAGCAGAATTGCGAAATATTTGTTGCCTTCTCAACCATTTCATGGCTTTAACTCCCATATCTCGCAAACAGATTGACCTAACCCAAAAATTCCTGCTGCGTCTGAAAGTAGAAACTCGTCCGGTTACAACGGTATGTGTATTTTTTCCCTAGGCCAATCTGGTTAATCGATTGGAGCAGCAGAAGTGCGAAAAATTTGTAGCCTTCTCAACCATTTCTTGGCTTCAAACTACCATATCTCGCGAACAGATTGACCTAACCCAAAAATTCCTATTGTGTCTGAAAGTAGAAACTCGTCCGGTTACAACGGTATGTCTATTTTTTCCCTAGGCCATTCTGGTTCAGCGGTTGGAGCAGCAGAAGTGCGAAATATTTGCTGCCTTCTCAACCATTTCTTGGCTTTAAACTCCCATATCTCGCAAACAGATTGACCTAGCCCAAAAATTCCTGCTGCGTCTGAAAGTAGAAACTCGCCCGATTACAACGGTATGTCTATTTTTTCCCTAGGCCAATCTGGTTAAGCGATTGGAGCAGCAGAAGTGCGAAAAATTTGTAGCCTTCTCAACCATTTCTTGACTTCAAACTCCCATATCTCGCGAACCGATTGACCTAACCCAAAAATTCCTGCTGTGTCTGAAAGTAGAATGTCGCCCGATTACAACGGTATGTGTATTTTTTCCCTGGGCCATTCTGGTTAAGCGTTTGGAGCAGCAGAATTGCGAAATATTTGTTGCCTTCTCAACCATTTCTTGGCTTTAAACTCCCATATCTCGCAAACAGATTGACCTAACCCAAAAATTCCTGCTGCGTCTGAAAGTAGAAACTCGCCCGATTACAACGGTATGTGCATTTTTTCCCTAGGCCATTCTGTTTAAACGTTTGGAGCAGCAGAAGTGCGAAAAATTTGTTGTCTTCTCATCTATTTCTTAGCTTCAGAGTCCCATATCTCGCAAACGGATAGACCAAACCCAGAAATTCCTGCTGCGTATGAAAGGAGGAACTTCCCCGATTACAACGGTATGTGTATTTTTTCCCTAGGCCAATCTGGTTAAGCGATTGGAGCAGCAGAAGTGCGAAAAATTTGTTGCCTTCTCAACTATTTCTTAGCTTCAAACTCCCATATCTCGCGAACGGATTGAGCAAACCCAAAAATTCCTGCTGCGTCTGAAAGTAGAAACTCGACCGATTACAACGGTATGTGTGTATCTCCCCTAGGCCATCCTGGTTACGCGATTGGAGCAGCAGAATTGCGAAAAATTTGTTGCCTTCTCAACTATTTCTTAGCTTCAAACTCCCATATCTCGCGAACGGATTGAGCAAACCCAAAAATTCCTATTGCATCTGAAAGTAGAAACTCGCCCGATTACAACGGTACGTGTACTTTTCCCATAGGCCATTCTGTTTAAACGTTTGGAGCAGCAGAAGTGCGAAAAATTTATTGTCTTCTCAACCATTTCTTAGCTTCAAACTCCCATATGTCGCGAACGGATTGACCCAACCCAAAAATTCCAATTGCATCTGAAAGTAGAAACTCGCCCGATTACAACGGTACGTGTATTTTTCCCATAGGCCATTCTGTTTAAACGTTTGGAGCAGCAGAAGTGCGAAAAATTTGTTGTCTTCTCAACTATTTCTTAGCTTCAGAGTCCCATATCTCGCAAACGGATAGACCAAACCCAGAAATTCCTGCTGCGTATGAAAGGAGGAACTTGCCCGATTACAACGGTATGTGTATTTTTTCCCTAGGCCAATCTGGTTAAGCGATTGGAGCAGCAGAAGTGCGAAAAATTTGTTGCCTTCTCAACTATTTCTTAGCTTCAAACTCCCATATCTCGCGAACGGATTGAGCAAACCCAAAAATTCCTGCTGCGTCTGAAAGTTGAAACTCGACCGATTACAACGGTATGTGTGTATCACCCCTAGGCCATCCTGGTTACGCGATTGGAGCAGCAGAAGTGCGAAAAATTTGTTGTCTTCTCAACCATTTCTTAGGTTCAAAGTCCCATACCTCGCGAACTGATTGACCTAACCCAAAAATTCCTATTGCATCTGAAAGTAGAAACTCGCACGATTACAACGGTATGTGTATTTTTCCCCTAGGCCATTCTGGTTAAGCGACTGGAGCAGCAGAAGAACAAAAAATTTGTTGTCTTGTCAACCATTTCTTAGCTTCAAAGTCCCATATCTCGCGGACGGATTGACCTAACCCAAAAATTCCTGCTGCTTCTGAAAGTAGAAAGTCGCCCGATTTCAACGGTATCTATATATTTCCCCTAGGCCATTCTGGTTAAGCGTTTGGAGCAACAGAAGTGCGAAAAATTTGTTGCCTTCTCAATCACTTCTTAGCTTCAAACTCCCATATCTCGCGAACAGATTGACCTAACCCAAAAATTCCTGCTGCGTCTGAAAGTAGAAACTCGCCCGATTACAACGGTATGCGTATTTTTTCCCTAGGCCATTCTGGTTAAGCGTTTGGAGTAGCAGAAGTGCGAAAAATTTGTTGCCTTCTCAACCATTTCTTGGCTTCAATGTCCCATATCTCGCGAACAGATAGACCTAACCCAAAAATTCCTGCTGCGTCTGAAAGTAGAAACTCGCCCGATTACAACGGTATGCGTATTTTTTCCCTAGGCCATTCTGGTTAAGCGTTTGGAGTAGCAGAAGTGCGAAAAATTTGTTGTCTTCTCAAATATTTCTTAGCTTCAAACTCCCATATCTCGCGAAAGGATAGATCAAACCCAGAAATTCCTGCTGCGCGCGAAAGTAGAAACTCGCCCGATTACAACGGTATGTGTTTTTTTCCCTAGGCCAATCTGGTTAAGCGATTGGAGCAGCAGAAGTGCGAAAAATTTGTTGCCTTCTCAACCATTTCTTACCTTCAAACTCCCATATCTCGCGAACGGATTGACCTGACCCAAAAATTCCTATTGCGTCTGAAAGTAGGAACTCGTCCGGTTACAACGGTATGTGTATATTTCCCCTAGGCCATTCTGGTTAAGCGTTTGGAGCAGCAGAAGCGCGAAAAATTTGTTGTCTTCTCAACTATTTCTTAGCTTCAAACTCCCATATCTCGCGAACGGATTGACCGAACCCAAAAATTCTTATTGCATCTGAAAGTAGAAACTCGCCCGATTACAACGGTATGTGTATTTTCCCCCTATGCCATTCTGGTTAAGCGACTGGAGCAGCAGAAGTGCAAAAAATTTGCTGTCTTGTCGACCATTTCTTAGCTTCAAAGTCCCATATCTCGCGAACGGATTGACCAAACACAGAAATTCCTGCTGCGTCTGAAAGTACAAACTCGCTCGATTACAACGGTATTTGTATTTCTTCCCTAGGCCATTCTGGTTAAGCGTTTGGAGCAACAGAAGTGCGAAAAATTTGTTGCCTTCTCAATCACTTCTTAGCTTCAAACTCCCATATCTCGCGAACAGATTGACCTAACCCAAAAATCCCTGCTGCGTCTGAAAGTAGAAACTCGCCCGATTACAACGGTATGTGTATTTTTTCCCTAGGCCATTCTGGTTAAGCGTTTGGAGTAGCAGAAGTGCAAAAAATTTGTTGTCTTCTCAACTATTTCTTAGCTTCAAACTCCCATATCTCGCGAACGGATTGATCTAACCCAAAAATTCCTATTGCATCTGAATGTAGAAACTCGCCCGACTACAACGGTATGTGTATTTTTCCCCTAGGCCATTCGGTTTATGCGTTTGGACCAGCAGAAGTGCGAAAAATTTGTTGCCTTCTCAACCATTTCTTAGCTTCAAACTCCCATATCTCGCGAACGGATTGACCTGACCCAAAAATTCCTATTGCGTCTGAAAGTAGAAACTCGTCCGGTTACAACGGTATGTGTATTTTTTCCCTAGGCCATTCTGGTTAAGCGTTCGGAGCAGCAGAATTGCGAAAAATTTGTTGTCTTCTCAACCATTTCTTAGCTTCAAACTCCCATATCTCGCGAACGGATTGACCTAACCCAAAAATTCCTATTGCATCTGAAGGTAGACACACGCCCGATTACAACGGTATGTGTATTTTTCCCCTAGGCCATTGTAGTTAGGCGATTGGAGCAGCAGAAGTGCGAAAAATTTGTTGCCTTCTCAACCATTTCATAGCTTCAAACTCCCATATCTCGCGAACGGATTGACCTAACCCAAAAATTCTATTGCGTCTGAAAGTAGAAACTCGTCCCGTTACAACGGTATGTGTATTTTTTCCCTAGGCCATTCTGGTTAAGCGTTCGGAGCAGCAGAATTGCGAAAAATTTGTTGCCTTCTCAACTATTTCTTGGCTTCAAACTCCCATATCTCGCGAACAGATTGACCTAACCCAAAAATTCCTGCTACGTCTGAAAGTAGAAACTCGCCCGATTACAACGGTATGTGTATTTTTCCCATAGGCCATTCTGGTTAAGCGTTTGGAGCAACAGAAGTGCGAAAAATTTGTTGTCTTCTCAACTATTTCTTAGCTTCAAACTCCCATATCTCGCGAACGGATTGACCGAACCCAAAAATTCCTATTGCATCTGAAAGTAGAAACTCGCCCGATTACAACGGTATGTGTATTTTGTCCCTAGGCCAATCTGGTTAAGCGATTGGAGCAGCAGAATTGCGAAAAATTTGTTGCCTTCTTAACCATTTCTTAGCTTCAAACTCCCGTATCTCTCGAACGGATTGACCTAACCCAAAAATTCCTATTGCGTCTGAAAGTAGATACTTGTCCGGTTACAGCGGTATGTGTATTTTTCCCTAGGCCATTCTGGTTAAGCGGTTGGAGCAGCAGAAGTGCGAAATATTTGTTGCCTTCTCAACCATTTCTTGGCTTCAATGTCCCATATCTCGCGAACAGATAGACCTAACCCAAAAATTCCTGCTGCGTCTGAAAGTAGAAACTCGCCCGATTACAACGGTATGCGTATTTTTTCCCTAGGCCAATCTGGTTAAGCGATTGGAGCAGCAGAATTGCGAAAAATTTGTTGCCTTCTTAACCATTTCTTAGCTTCAAACTCCCGTATCTCTCGAACGGATTGACCTAACCCAAAAATTCCTATTGCGTCTGAAAGTAGATACTTGTCCGGTTACAGCGGTATGTGTATTTTTCCCTAGGCCATACTGGTTAAGCGGTTGGAGCAGCAGAAGTGCGAAATATTTGTTGCCTTCTCAACCATTTCTTGGCTTCAAAGTCCCATATCTCGCGAACAGATAGACCTAACCCAAAAATTCCTGCTGCGTCTGAAAGTAGAAACTCGCCCGATTACAGCGGTATGCGTATTTTTTCCCTAGGCCATTCTGGTTAAGCGTTTGGAGTAGCAGAAGTGCGAAAAATTTGTTGCCTTCTCAACCATTTCTTAGCTTCAAACTCCCATATCTCGCGAACGGATTGACCTGACCCAAAAATTCCTATTGCGTCTGAAAGTAGAAACTCGTCCGGTTACAACGGTATGTGTATTTTTTCCCTAGGCCATTCGGTTTAAGCGTTTGGACCAGCAGAATTGCGAAAAATTTGTTGTCTTCTCAAGTATTTCTTAGCTTCAAACTCCCATATCTCGCGAACGGATTGACCTAACCCAAAAATTCCTATTGCATCTGAAGGTAGACACACGCCCGATTACAACGGTATGTGTATTTTTCCCCTAGGCCATTGTAGTTAGGCGATTGGAGCAGCAGAAGTGCGAAAAATTTGTTGCCTTCTCAACCATTTCATAGCTTCAAACTCCCATATCTCGCGAACGGATTGACCTAACCCAAAAATTCTATTGCGTCTGAAAGTAGAAACTCGTCCCGTTACAACGGTATGTGAATTTTTTCCCTAGGCCATTCTGGTTAAGCGTTTGGAGCAGCAGAATCGCGAAAAATTTGTTGCCTTCTCAACTATTTCTTGGCTTCAAACTCCCATATCTCGCGAACAGATTGACCTAACCCAAAAATTCCTGCTGCTTCTGAAAGTAGAAACTCGCCCGATTACAACGGTATGCGTATTTTTTCCCTAGGCCATTCTGGTTAAGCGTTTGGAGTAGCAGAAGTGCGAAAAATTTGTTGCCTTCTCAACCATTTCTTAGCTTCAAACTCCCATATCTCGCGAATGGATTGACCTGACCCAAAAATTCCTATTGCGTCTGAAAGTAGAAACTCGTCCGGTTACAACGGTATGTGTATTTTTTCCCTAGGCCATTCGGTTTTAGCGTTTGGACCAGCAGAAGTGCGAAAAATTTGTTGTCTTCTCAAGTATTTCTTAGCTTCAATCTCCCATATCTCGCGAACGGATGGACCTGACCCAAAAATTCCTATTGCATCTGAAGGTAGAAACTCGCCCGATTACAACGGTATATGTATTTTTCCCCTAGGCCATTCTGGTTAAGCGTTTGGAGCAGCAGAAGTGCGAAAAATTTGTTGTCTTCTCTACTATTTCTTAGCTTCAAACTCCCATATCTCGAGAACGGATTGATCAAACCCAGAAATTCCTGCTGCGTTTTAAAGTAGAAACTCGCCCGATTACAACGGTATGTGTATTTTTTCCCTAGGCCAATCTGTTTAAGCGATTGGAGCAGCAGAAGTGCGAAAAATTTGTTGCCTTCTCAACCATTTCTTAGCTTCAAACTCCCATATCTCGCGAACGGATTGACCTGACCCAAAAATTCCTATTGCGTCTGCAAGTAGAAACTCGTCCGGTTACAACGGTATGTGTATTTTTTCCCTAGGCCATTCTGGTTAAGCGTTCGGAGCAGCAGAAGTGCGAAAGATTTGTTGTCTTCTCAACCATTTCTTAGCTTCAAACTCCCATATCTCGCGAACGGATTGACCAAACCCAAAAATTCCTATTGCATCTGAAGGTAGAAACTCGCCCGATTACAACGGTATGTGTATTTTTCCCCTAGGCCATTCTGGTTAAGCGTTTGGAGCAGCAGAATTGCGAAAAATTTGTTGCCTTCTCAACTATTTCTTAGCTTCAAACTCCCATATCTCGCGAACAGATTGACCTAACCCAAAAATTCCTGCTACGTCTGAAAGTAGAAACTCGCCCGATTACAACGGTATGTGTATTTTTCCCATAGGCCATTCTGGTTAAGCGTTTGGAGCAACAGAAGTGCGAAAAATTTGTTGTCTTCTCAACTATTTCTTAGCTTCAAACTCCCATATCTCGCGAACGGATTGACCGAACCCAAAAATTCCTATTGCATCTGAAAGTAGAAACTCGCCCGATTACAACGGTATGTGTATATTGTCCCTAGGCCTATCTGGTTAAGCGATTGGAGCAGCAGAATTGCGAAAAATTTGTTGCCTTCTTAACCATTTCTTAGCTTCAAACTCCCGTATCTCTCGAACGGATTGACCTAACCCAAAAATTCCTATTGCGTCTGAAAGTAGATACTTGTCCGGTTACAGCGGTATGTGTATTTTTCCCTAGGCCATTCTGGTTAAGCGGTTGGAGCAGCAGAAGTGCGAAATATTTGTTGCCTTCTCAACCATTTCTTGGCTTCAAAGTCCCATATCTCGCGAACAGATAGACCTAACCCAAAAATTCCTGCTGCGTCTGAAAGTAGAAACTCGCCCGATTACAACGGTATGCGTATTTTTTCCCTAGGCCATTCTGGTTAAGCGTTTGGAGTAGCAGAAGTGCGAAAAATTTGTTGCCTTCACAACCATTTCTTAGCTTCAAACTCCCATATCTCGCGAACGGATTGACCTGACCCAAAAATTCCTATTGCGTCTGAAAGTAGAAACTCGTCCGGTTACAACGGTATGTGTATTTTTTCCCTAGGCCATTCGGTTTAAGCGTTTGGACCAGCAGAAGTGCGAAAAATTTGTTGTCTTCTCAACTATTTCTTAGCTTCAAACTCCCATATCTCGCGAACGGATTGACCTGACCCAAAAATTCCTATTGCATCTGAAGGTAGAAACTCGCCCGATTACAACGGTATGTGTATTTTGTCCCTAGGCCAATCTGGTTAAGCGATTGGAGCAGCAGAATTGCGAAAAATTTGTTGCCTTCTTAACCATTTCTTAGCTTCAAACTCCCGTATCTCTCGAACGGATTGACCTAACCCAAAAATTCCTATTGCGTCTGAAAGTAGAAACTCGCCCGATTACAACGGTATGTGTATTTTTTCCCTAGGCCAATCTGTTTAAGCGATTGGAGCAGCAGAAGTGCGAAAAATTTGTTGCCTTCTCAACCATTTCTTAGCTTCAAACTCCCATATCTCGCGAACGGATTGACCTGACCCAAAAATTCCTATTGCGTCTGAAAGTAGAAACTCGTCCGGTTACAACGGTATGTGTATTTTTTCCCTAGGCCATTCTGGTTAAGCGTTTGGAGCAGCAGAATTGCGAAAAATTTGTTGCCTTCTCAACTATTTCTTAGCTTCAAACTCCCATATCTCGCGAACGGATTGAGCAAACCCAAAAATTCCTGCTGCGTCTGAAAGTAGAAACTCGCCCGATTCCAACGGTATGTATATATTTCCCCTAGGCCATTCTGGTTAAGCGTTTGGAGCAGCAGAATTGAGAAAAATTTGTTGTCTTCTCAACTGTTTCTTAGATTCAAACTCCCATATCTCGCGAACGGATTGACCGAACCCAAAAATTCCTATTGCATCTGAAAGTAGACACACGCCCGATTACAACGGTAGGTGTATTTTGTCCCTAGGCCAATCTGGTTAAGCGATTGGAGCAGCAGAAGTGGGAAAAATTTGTTGCCTGCTCAACCATTTCTTAGCTTCAAACTCCCATATCTCGCGAACGGATTGGCCTAACCCAAAAATTCTATTGCGTCTGAAAGTAGAAACTCGTCCCGTTACAACGGTATGTGTATTTTTTCCCTAGGCCATTCGGTTTAAGCGTTTGGACCAGCAGAAGTGCGAAAAATTTGTTGCCTTCTCAACTATTTCTTAGCTTCAAACTCCCATATCTCGCGAACAGATTGACCTCACCCAAAAATTCCTGCTGCGTCTGAAAGTAGAAAGTCGCCCGATTACAACGGTATGTGTATTTTTTCCCTGGGCCATTCTGGTTAAGCGTTTGGAGCCGCAGAATTGCGAAATATTTGTTGCCTTCTCAACCATTTCTTAGCTTCAAACTCCCATATCTCGCGAGCGGATTGACCAAACACAGAAATTCCTGCTGCGTCTGAAAGTAGAAACTCGCTCGATTACAACGGTATGTGTATTTTTCCCCTAGGCCATTCTGGTTAAGCGACTGGAGCAGCAGAATTGCAAAAAATTTGTTGTTTTGTCAACCATTTCTTAGCTTCAATGTCCCATATCTCGCGAACGGATTGACCAAACCCAGAAATTCCTGCTGCGTCTGAAAGTAGAAACTCGCTCGATTAGAAAGGTAAGTGTATTTTTTCCTAGGCCATTCTGGTTAAGCGTTTGGAGCAACAGAAGTGCGAAAAATTTGTTGCCTTCTCAATCATTTCTTAGCTTCAAACTCCCATATCTCGCGAACGGATTGACCTAACCCAAAAATTCCTATTGTATCTGAAAGTAGAAACTCGCCCGATTACAACGGTATGTGTATTTTTTCCCTGGGGCATTCTGGTTAAGCGTTTGGAGCAACAGAATTGCGAAATATTTGTTGCCTTCTCAACCATTTCTTAGCTTCAAACTCCCATATCTCGCGAGCGGATTGACCAAACACAGAAATTCCTGCTGCGTCTGAATGTAGAAACTCGCTCGATTACAACGGTATGTGTATTTTTTCCTTAGGCCATTCTGGTTAAGCGTTTGGAGCAACAGCAGTGCGAAAAATTTGTTGCCTTCTCAATCATTTCTTAGCTTCAAACTCCCATATCTCGCGAATGGATTGACCTAACCCAAAAATTCCTATTGCATCTGGAAGTAGAAACTCGCCCGATTACAACGGTATGTGTATTTTTTCCCTAGGCCAATCTGGTTAAGCGATTGGAGCAGCAGAAGTGCGAAAAATGTGTAACCTTCTCAACCATTTCTTGGCTTCAAACTCCCATATCTCGCGAACAGATTGACCTAACCCAAAAATTCTTGCTGCGTCTGAAAGTAGAAACTCGCCCGATTACAACGGTATGTGTATTTTTCCCATAGGCCATTCTGGTTAAGCGTTTGGAGCAGCAGAAGTGCGAAAAATTTGTTGCCTTCTCAACCATTTCTTAGCTTCAAACTCCGATATCTCGCGAACAGATTGACCTAACCCTAAAATTCCTATTGCATCTGAAAGAAGAAACTCGCCCGATTACAACGGTATGTGTATTTCTTCCCTAGGCCATTCTGGTTAAGCGTTTGGAGCAGCAGAAGTGCGAAAAATTTGTTGTCTTCTCAACCATTTCTTAGCTTCAAACTCCCATATCTCGCGAACGGATTGACCGAACCCAAAAATTCCTATTGCAACTGAAAGAAGAAACTCGCCCGATTACAACGGTATGTGTATTTTTCCCATAGGCCATTCTGGTTAAGCGTTTGGAGCAGCAGAAGTGCGAAAAATTTGTTGCCTTCTCAACCATTTCTTAGCTTCAAACTCCCATATCTCGCGAACAGATTGACCTAACCCTAAAATTCCTATTGCATCTGAAAGAAGAAACTCGCCCGATTACAATGGTATGTGTATTTTTCCCCTAGGCCATTGTGGATAAGCGTTTGGAGCAGCAGAATTGCAAAAAATTTGTTGTTTTCTAAACCATTTCTTAGCTTCAAAGTCCCATATCTCGCGAACGGATAGACCAAACCCAGAAATTCCTGCTGCGTATGAAAGTAGAAACTCGCCCGATTACAACGGTATGTGTATTTTCTGCCTAGGCCAATCTGGTTAAGCGATTGGAGCAGCAGAATTGCGAAATATTTGTTGCCTTCTCAACCATTTCTTGGCTTCAAACTCCCATATCTCGCGAACAGATTGACCTAACCCAAAAATTCCTATTGCATCTGAAAGTAGAAACTCGCCCGATTACAACGGTATGTGTATTTTCCCCCTAGGCCATTCTGGTTAAGCGTTTGGAGCGACAGAAGGGCGAAAAATTTGTTGGCTTCTCAATCACTTCTTAGCTTCAAACTCCCATATCCCGCGAACGGATTGACCTAACCCAAAAATGCCTAATGCATCTGACAGTAGAAACTCGCCCGATTACAACGGTATGTGTATTTTTTCCCTAGGCCATTCTGGTTAGGCGATTGCAGCAGCAGAATTGCGAAAAATTTGTTACCTTCTCAACCATTTCTTAGCTTCAAACTCCCGTATCTCGCGAACGGATTGACCTAACCCAAAAATTCCTATTGCGTCTGAAAGTAGAAACTCGTCCGGTTACAACGGTATGTGTATTTTTTCCCTAGGCCATTCTGCTTCAGCGGTTGGAGCAGCAGAAGTGCGAAAAATTTGTAGCCTTCTCAACCATTTCTTGGCTTCAAACTCCCATATCTCGCGAACAGATTGACCTAACCCAAAAATTCCTGCTGCGTCTGAAAGTAGAAACTCGCCTGATTACAACGGTATGTGTATTTTTCCCATAGGCCATTCTGGTTAAGCGTTTGGAGCAGCAGAATTGAGAAAAATTTGTTGTCTTCTCAACTGTTTCTTAGATTCAAACTCCCATATCTCGCGAACGGATTGACCGAACCCAAAAATTCCTATTGCATCTGAAAGTAGACACACGCCCGATTACAACGGTAGGTGTATTTTGTCCCTAGGCCAATCTGGTTAAGCGATTGGAGCAGCAGAAGTGGGAAAAATTTGTTGCCTGCTCAACCATTTCTTAGCTTCAAACTCCCATATCTCGCGAACGGATTGACCTAACCCAAAAATTCTATTGCGTCTGAAAGTAGAAACTCGTCCCGTTACAACGGTATGTGTATTTTTTCCCTAGGCCATTCGGTTTAAGCGTTTGGACCAGCAGAAGTGCGAAAAATTTGTTGCCTTCTCAACTATTTCTTAGCTTCAAACTCCCATATCTCGCGAACAGATTGACCTCACCCAAAAATTCCTGCTGCGTCTGAAAGTAGAAAGTCGCCCGATTACAACGGTATGTGTGTTTTTTCCCTGGGCCATTCTGGTTAAGCGTTTGGAGCCGCAGAATTGCGAAATATTTGTTGCCTTCTCAACCATTTCTTAGCTTCAAACTCCCATATCTCGCGAGCGGATTGACCAAACACAGAAATTCCTGCTGCGTCTGAAAGTAGAAACTCGCTCGATTACAACGGTATGTGTATTTTTCCCCTAGGCCATTCTGGTTAAGCGACTGGAGCAGCAGAATTGCAAAAAATTTGTTGTTTTGTCAACCATTTCTTAGCTTCAATGTCCCATATCTCGCGAACGGATTGACCAAACCCAGAAATTCCTGCTGCGTCTGAAAGTAGAAACTCGCTCGATTAGAAAGGTAAGTGTATTTTTTCCTAGGCCTTTCTGGTTAAGCGTTTGGAGCAACAGAAGTGCGAAAAATTTGTTGCCTTCTCAATCATTTCTTAGCTTCAAACTCCCATATCTCGCGAACGGATTGACCTAACCCAAAAATTCCTATTGTATCTGAAAGTAGAAACTCGCCCGATTACAACGGTATGTGTATTTTTTCCCTGGGGCATTCTGGTTAAGCGTTTGGAGCAACAGAATTGCGAAATATTTGTTGCCTTCTCAACCATTTCTTAGCTTCAAACTCCCATATCTCGCGAGCGGATTGACCAAACACAGAAATTCCTGCTGCGTCTGAATGTAGAAACTCGCTCGATTACAACGGTATGTGTATTTATTCCTTAGGCCATTCTGGTTAAGCGTTTGGAGCAACAGAAGTGCGAAAAATTTGTTGCCTTCTCAATCATTTCTTAGCTTCAAACTCCCATATCTCGCGAATGGATTGAGCTAACCCAAAAATTCCTATTGCATCTGGAAGTAGAAACTCGCCCGATTACAACGGTAGGTGTATTTTTTCCCTAGGCCAATCTGGTTAAGCGATTGGAGCAGCAGAAGTGCGAAAAATGTGTAACCTTCTCAACCATTTCTTGGCTTCAAACTCCCATATCTCGCGAACAGATTGACCTAACCCAAAAATTCTTGCTGCGTCTGAAAGTAGAAACTCGCCCGATTACAACGGTATGTGTATTTTTCCCATAGGCCATTCTGGTTAAGCGTTTGGAGCAGCAGAAGTGCGAAAAATTTGTTGCCTTCTCAACCATTTCTTAGCTTCAAACTCCGATATCTCGCGAACAGATTGACCTAACCCTAAAATTCCTATTGCATCTGAAAGAAGAAACTCGCCCGATTACAACGGTATGTGTATTTCTTCCCTAGGCCATTCTGGTTAAGCGTTTGGAGCAGCAGAAGTGCGAAAAATTTGTTGTCTTCTCAACCATTTCTTAGCTTCAAACTCCCATATCTCGCGAACGGATTGACCGAACCCAAAAATTCCTATTGCATCTGAAAGAAGAAACTCGCCCGATTACAACGGTATGTGTATTTTTCCCATAGGCCATTCTGGTTAAGCGTTTGGAGCAGCAGAAGTGCGAAAAATTTGTTGCCTTCTCAACCATTTCTTAGCTTCAAACTCCTATATCTCGCGAACAGATTGACCTAACCCTAAAACTCCTATTGCATCTGAAAGAAGAAACTCGCCCGATTACAATGGTATGTGTATTTTTCCCCTAGGCCATTGTGGATAAGCGTTTGCAGCAGCAGAATTGCAAAAAATTTGTTGTTTTCTAAACCATTTCTTAGCTTCAAAGTCCCATATCTCGCGAACGGATAGACCAAACCCAGAAATTCCTGCTGCGTATGAAAGTAGAAACTCGCCCGATTACAACGGTATGTGTATTTTCTGCCTAGGCCAATCTGGTTAAGCGATTGGAGCAGCAGAATTGCGAAATATTTGTTGTCTTCTCAACTATTTCTTAGCTTCAAACTCCCATATCTCGCGAACGGATTGATCTAACCCAAAAATTCCTATTGCATCTGAATGTAGAAACTCGCCCGACTACAACGGTATGTGTATTTTTCCCCTAGGCCATTCGGTTTATGCGTTTGGACCAGCAGAAGTGCGAAAAATTTGTTGCCTTCTCAACCATTTCTTAGCTTCAAACTCCCATATCTCGCGAACGGATTGACCTGACCCAAAAATTCCTATTGCGTCTGAAAGTAGAAACTCGTCCGGTTACAACGGTATGTGTATTTTTTCCCTAGGCCATTCTGGTTAAGCGTTCGGAGCAGCAGAATTGCGAAAAATTTGTTGTCTTCTCAACCATTTCTTAGCTTCAAACTCCCATATCTCGCGAACGGATTGACCTAACCCAAAAATTCCTATTGCATCTGAAGGTAGACACACGCCCGATTACAACGGTATGTGTATTTTTCCCCTAGGCCATTGTAGTTAGGCGATTGGAGCAGCAGAAGTGCGAAAAATTTGTTGCCTTCTCAACCATTTCATAGCTTCAAACTCCCATATCTCGCGAACGGATTGACCTAACCCAAAAATTCTATTGCGTCTGAAAGTAGAAACTCGTCCCGTTACAACGGTATGTGTATTTTTTCCCTAGGCCATTCTGGTTAAGCGTTCGGAGCAGCAGAATTGCGAAAAATTTGTTGCCTTCTCAACTATTTCTTGGCTTCAAACTCCCATATCTCGCGAACAGATTGACCTAACCCAAAAATTCCTGCTACGTCTGAAAGTAGAAACTCGCCCGATTACAACGGTATGTGTATTTTTCCCATAGGCCATTCTGGTTAAGCGTTTGGAGCAACAGAAGTGCGAAAAATTTGTTGTCTTCTCAACTATTTCTTAGCTTCAAACTCCCATATCTCGCGAACGGATTGACCGAACCCAAAAATTCCTATTGCATCTGAAAGTAGAAACTCGCCCGATTACAACGGTATGTGTATTTTGTCCCTAGGCCAATCTGGTTAAGCGATTGGAGCAGCAGAATTGCGAAAAATTTGTTGCCTTCTTAACCATTTCTTAGCTTCAAACTCCCGTATCTCTCGAACGGATTGACCTAACCCAAAAATTCCTATTGCGTCTGAAAGTAGATACTTGTCCGGTTACAGCGGTATGTGTATTTTTCCCTAGGCCATTCTGGTTAAGCGGTTGGAGCAGCAGAAGTGCGAAATATTTGTTGCCTTCTCAACCATTTCTTGGCTTCAATGTCCCATATCTCGCGAACAGATAGACCTAACCCAAAAATTCCTGCTGCGTCTGAAAGTAGAAACTCGCCCGATTACAGCGGTATGCGTATTTTTTCCCTAGGCCATTCTGGTTAAGCGTTTGGAGTAGCAGAAGTGCGAAAAATTTGTTGCCTTCTCAACCATTTCTTAGCTTCAAACTCCCATATCTCGCGAACGGATTGACCTGACCCAAAAATTCCTATTGCGTCTGAAAGTAGAAACTCGTCCGGTTACAACGGTATGTGTATTTTTTCCCTAGGCCATTCGGTTTAAGCGTTTGGACCAGCAGAATTGCGAAAAATTTGTTGTCTTCTCAAGTATTTCTTAGCTTCAAACTCCCATATCTCGCGAACGGATTGACCTAACCCAAAAATTCCTATTGCATCTGAAGGTAGACACACGCCCGATTACAACGGTATGTGTATTTTTCCCCTAGGCCATTGTAGTTAGGCGATTGGAGCAGCAGAAGTGCGAAAAATTTGTTGCCTTCTCAACCATTTCATAGCTTCAAACTCCCATATCTCGCGAACGGATTGACCTAACCCAAAAATTCTATTGCGTCTGAAAGTAGAAACTCGTCCCGTTACAACGGTATGTGAATTTTTTCCCTAGGCCATTCTGGTTAAGCGTTTGGAGCAGCAGAATCGCGAAAAATTTGTTGCCTTCTCAACTATTTCTTGGCTTCAAACTCCCATATCTCGCGAACAGATTGACCTAACCCAAAAATTCCTGCTACGTCTGAAAGTAGAAACTCGCCCGATTACAACGGTATGTGTATTTTTCCCATAGGCCATTCTGGTTAAGCGTTTGGAGCAACAGAAGTGCGAAAAATTTGTTGTCTTCTCAACTATTTCTTAGCTTCAAACTCCCATATCTCGCGAACGGATTGACCGAACCCAAAAATTCCTATTGCATCTGAAAGTAGAAACTCGCCCGATTACAACGGTATGTGTATTTTGTCCCTAGGCCAATCTGGTTAAGCGATTGGAGCAGCAGAATTGCGAAAAATTTGTAGCCTTCTCAACCATTTCTTGGCTTCAAACTCCCATATCTCGCGAACAGATTGACCTAACCCAAAAATTCCTGCTGCGTCTGAAAGTAGAAACTCGCCTGATTACAACGGTATGTGTATTTTTCCCATAGGCCATTCTGGTTAAGCGTTTGGAGCAGCAGAATTGAGAAAAATTTGTTGTCTTCTCAACTGTTTCTTAGATTCAAACTCCCATATCTCGCGAACGGATTGACCGAACCCAAAAATTCCTATTGCATCTGAAAGTAGACACACGCCCGATTACAACGGTAGGTGTATTTTGTCCCTAGGCCAATCTGGTTAAGCGATTGGAGCAGCAGAAGTGGGAAAAATTTGTTGCCTGCTCAACCATTTCTTAGCTTCAAACTCCCATATCTCGCGAACGGATTGACCTAACCCAAAAATTCTATTGCGTCTGAAAGTAGAAACTCGTCCCGTTACAACGGTATGTGTATTTTTTCCCTAGGCCATTCGGTTTAAGCGTTTGGACCAGCAGAAGTGCGAAAAATTTGTTGCCTTCTCAACTATTTCTTAGCTTCAAACTCCCATATCTCGCGAACAGATTGACCTCACCCAAAAATTCCTGCTGCGTCTGAAAGTAGAAAGTCGCCCGATTACAACGGTATGTGTATTTTTTCCCTGGGCCATTCTGGTTAAGCGTTTGGAGCCGCAGAATTGCGAAATATTTGTTGCCTTCTCAACCATTTCTTAGCTTCAAACTCCCATATCTCGCGAGCGGATTGACCAAACACAGAAATTCCTGCTGCGTCTGAAAGTAGAAACTCGCTCGATTACAACGGTATGTGTATTTTTCCCCTAGGCCATTCTGGTTAAGCGACTGGAGCAGCAGAATTGCAAAAAATTTGTTGTTTTGTCAACCATTTCTTAGCTTCAATGTCCCATATCTCGCGAACGGATTGACCAAACCCAGAAATTCCTGCTGCGTCTGAAAGTAGAAACTCGCTCGATTAGAAAGGTAAGTGTATTTTTTCCTAGGCCTTTCTGGTTAAGCGTTTGGAGCAACAGAAGTGCGAAAAATTTGTTGCCTTCTCAATCATTTCTTAGCTTCAAACTCCCATATCTCGCGAACGGATTGACCTAACCCAAAAATTCCTATTGTATCTGAAAGTAGAAACTCGCCCGATTACAACGGTATGTGTATTTTTTCCCTGGGGCATTCTGGTTAAGCGTTTGGAGCAACAGAATTGCGAAATATTTGTTGCCTTCTCAACCATTTCTTAGCTTCAAACTCCCATATCTCGCGAGCGGATTGACCAAACACAGAAATTCCTGCTGCGTCTGAATGTAGAAACTCGCTCGATTACAACGGTATGTGTATTTATTCCTTAGGCCATTCTGGTTAAGCGTTTGGAGCAACAGAAGTGCGAAAAATTTGTTGCCTTCTCAATCATTTCTTAGCTTCAAACTCCCATATCTCGCGAATGGATTGAGCTAACCCAAAAATTCCTATTGCATCTGGAAGTAGAAACTCGCCCGATTACAACGGTAGGTGTATTTTTTCCCTAGGCCAATCTGGTTAAGCGATTGGAGCAGCAGAAGTGCGAAAAATGTGTAACCTTCTCAACCATTTCTTGGCTTCAAACTCCCATATCTCGCGAACAGATTGACCTAACCCAAAAATTCTTGCTGCGTCTGAAAGTAGAAACTCGCCCGATTACAACGGTATGTGTATTTTTCCCATAGGCCATTCTGGTTAAGCGTTTGGAGCAGCAGAAGTGCGAAAAATTTGTTGCCTTCTCAACCATTTCTTAGCTTCAAACTCCGATATCTCGCGAACAGATTGACCTAACCCTAAAATTCCTATTGCATCTGAAAGAAGAAACTCGCCCGATTACAACGGTATGTGTATTTCTTCCCTAGGCCATTCTGGTTAAGCGTTTGGAGCAGCAGAAGTGCGAAAAATTTGTTGTCTTCTCAACCATTTCTTAGCTTCAAACTCCCATATCTCGCGAACGGATTGACCGAACCCAAAAATTCCTATTGCATCTGAAAGAAGAAACTCGCCCGATTACAACGGTATGTGTATTTTTCCCATAGGCCATTCTGGTTAAGCGTTTGGAGCAGCAGAAGTGCGAAAAATTTGTTGCCTTCTCAACCATTTCTTAGCTTCAAACTCCTATATCTCGCGAACAGATTGACCTAACCCTAAAACTCCTATTGCATCTGAAAGAAGAAACTCGCCCGATTACAATGGTATGTGTATTTTTCCCCTAGGCCATTGTGGATAAGCGTTTGCAGCAGCAGAATTGCAAAAAATTTGTTGTTTTCTAAACCATTTCTTAGCTTCAAAGTCCCATATCTCGCGAACGGATAGACCAAACCCAGAAATTCCTGCTGCGTATGAAAGTAGAAACTCGCCTGATTACAACGGTATGTGTATTTTCTGCCTAGGCCAATCTGGTTAAGCGATTGGAGCAGCAGAATTGCGAAATATTTGTTGTCTTCTCAACTATTTCTTAGCTTCAAACTCCCATATCTCGCGAACGGATTGATCTAACCCAAAAATTCCTATTGCATCTGAATGTAGAAACTCGCCCGACTACAACGGTATGTGTATTTTTCCCCTAGGCCATTCGGTTTATGCGTTTGGACCAGCAGAAGTGCGAAAAATTTGTTGCCTTCTCAACCATTTCTTAGCTTCAAACTCCCATATCTCGCGAACGGATTGACCTGACCCAAAAATTCCTATTGCGTCTGAAAGTAGAAACTCGTCCGGTTACAACGGTATGTGTATTTTTTCCCTAGGCCATTCTGGTTAAGCGTTCGGAGCAGCAGAATTGCGAAAAATTTGTTGTCTTCTCAACCATTTCTTAGCTTCAAACTCCCATATCTCGCGAACGGATTGACCTAACCCAAAAATTCCTATTGCATCTGAAGGTAGACACACGCCCGATTACAACGGTATGTGTATTTTTCCCCTAGGCCATTGTAGTTAGGCGATTGGAGCAGCAGAAGTGCGAAAAATTTGTTGCCTTCTCAACCATTTCATAGCTTCAAACTCCCATATCTCGCGAACGGATTGACCTAACCCAAAAATTCTATTGCGTCTGAAAGTAGAAACTCGTCCCGTTACAACGGTATGTGTATTTTTTCCCTAGGCCATTCTGGTTAAGCGTTCGGAGCAGCAGAATTGCGAAAAATTTGTTGCCTTCTCAACTATTTCTTGGCTTCAAACTCCCATATCTCGCGAACAGATTGACCTAACCCAAAAATTCCTGCTACGTCTGAAAGTAGAAACTCGCCCGATTACAACGGTATGTGTATTTTTCCCATAGGCCATTCTGGTTAAGCGTTTGGAGCAACAGAAGTGCGAAAAATTTGTTGTCTTCTCAACTATTTCTTAGCTTCAAACTCCCATATCTCGCGAACGGATTGACCGAACCCAAAAATTCCTATTGCATCTGAAAGTAGAAACTCGCCCGATTACAACGGTATGTGTATTTTGTCCCTAGGCCAATCTGGTTAAGCGATTGGAGCAGCAGAATTGCGAAAAATTTGTTGCCTTCTTAACCATTTCTTAGCTTCAAACTCCCGTATCTCTCGAACGGATTGACCTAACCCAAAAATTCCTATTGCGTCTGAAAGTAGATACTTGTCCGGTTACAGCGGTATGTGTATTTTTCCCTAGGCCATTCTGGTTAAGCGGTTGGAGCAGCAGAAGTGCGAAATATTTGTTGCCTTCTCAACCATTTCTTGGCTTCAATGTCCCATATCTCGCGAACAGATAGACCTAACCCA
The DNA here is from genome assembly GCF_051014685.1 of Ptiloglossa arizonensis. Taxonomy (NCBI): domain Eukaryota; kingdom Metazoa; phylum Arthropoda; class Insecta; order Hymenoptera; family Colletidae; genus Ptiloglossa; species Ptiloglossa arizonensis. Next base: position 495,273 of record NW_027478808.1, read on the forward strand.
AAAATTCCTGCTGCGTCTGAAAGTAGAAACTCGCCCGATTACAACGGTATGCGTATTTTTTCCCTAGGCCAATCTGGTTAAGCGATTGGAGCAGCAGAATTGCGAAAAATTTGTTGCCTTCTTAACCATTTCTTAGCTTCAAACTCCCGTATCTCTCGAACGGATTGACCTAACCCAAAAATTCCTATTGCGTCTGAAAGTAGATACTTGTCCGGTTACAGCGGTATGTGTATTTTTCCCTAGGCCATACTGGTTAAGCGGTTGGAGCAGCAGAAGTGCGAAATATTTGTTGCCTTCTCAACCATTTCTTGGCTTCAAAGTCCCATATCTCGCGAACAGATAGACCTAACCCAAAAATTCCTGCTGCGTCTGAAAGTAGAAACTCGCCCGATTACAGCGGTATGCGTATTTTTTCCCTAGGCCATTCTGGTTAAGCGTTTGGAGTAGCAGAAGTGCGAAAAATTTGTTGCCTTCTCAACCATTTCTTAGCTTCAAACTCCCATATCTCGCGAACGGATTGACCTGACCCAAAAATTCCTATTGCGTCTGAAAGTAGAAACTCGTCCGGTTACAACGGTATGTGTATTTTTTCCCTAGGCCATTCGGTTTAAGCGTTTGGACCAGCAGAATTGCGAAAAATTTGTTGTCTTCTCAAGTATTTCTTAGCTTCAAACTCCCATATCTCGCGAACGGATTGACCTAACCCAAAAATTCCTATTGCATCTGAAGGTAGACACACGCCCGATTACAACGGTATGTGTATTTTTCCCCTAGGCCATTGTAGTTAGGCGATTGGAGCAGCAGAAGTGCGAAAAATTTGTTGCCTTCTCAACCATTTCATAGCTTCAAACTCCCATATCTCGCGAACGGATTGACCTAACCCAAAAATTCTATTGCGTCTGAAAGTAGAAACTCGTCCCGTTACAACGGTATGTGAATTTTTTCCCTAGGCCATTCTGGTTAAGCGTTTGGAGCAGCAGAATCGCGAAAAATTTGTTGCCTTCTCAACTATTTCTTGGCTTCAAACTCCCATATCTCGCGAACAGATTGACCTAACCCAAAAATTCCTGCTACGTCTGAAAGTAGAAACTCGCCCGATTACAACGGTATGTGTATTTTTCCCATAGGCCATTCTGGTTAAGCGTTTGGAGCAACAGAAGTGCGAAAAATTTGTTGTCTTCTCAACTATTTCTTAGCTTCAAACTCCCATATCTCGCGAACGGATTGACCGAACCCAAAAATTCCTATTGCATCTGAAAGTAGAAACTCGCCCGATTACAACGGTATGTGTATTTTGTCCCTAGGCCATTCGGTTTTAGCGTTTGGACCAGCAGAAGTGCGAAAAATTTGTTGTCTTCTCAAGTATTTCTTAGCTTCAATCTCCCATATCTCGCGAACGGATGGACCTGACCCAAAAATTCCTATTGCATCTGAAGGTAGAAACTCGCCCGATTACAACGGTATATGTATTTTTCCCCTAGGCCATTCTGGTTAAGCGTTTGGAGCAGCAGAAGTGCGAAAAATTTGTTGTCTTCTCTACTATTTCTTAGCTTCAAACTCCCATATCTCGAGAACGGATTGATCAAACCCAGAAATTCCTGCTGCGTTTTAAAGTAGAAACTCGCCCGATTACAACGGTATGTGTATTTTTTCCCTAGGCCAATCTGTTTAAGCGATTGGAGCAGCAGAAGTGCGAAAAATTTGTTGCCTTCTCAACCATTTCTTAGCTTCAAACTCCCATATCTCGCGAACGGATTGACCTGACCCAAAAATTCCTATTGCGTCTGCAAGTAGAAACTCGTCCGGTTACAACGGTATGTGTATTTTTTCCCTAGGCCATTCTGGTTAAGCGTTCGGAGCAGCAGAAGTGCGAAAGATTTGTTGTCTTCTCAACCATTTCTTAGCTTCAAACTCCCATATCTCGCGAACGGATTGACCAAACCCAAAAATTCCTATTGCATCTGAAGGTAGAAACTCGCCCGATTACAACGGTATGTGTATTTTGTCCCTAGGCCAATCTGGTTAAGCGATTGGAGCAGCAGAATTGCGAAAAATTTGTTGCCTTCTTAACCATTTCTTAGCTTCAAACTCCCGTATCTCTCGAACGGATTGACCTAACCCAAAAATTCCTATTGCGTCTGAAAGTAGATACTTGTCCGGTTACAGCGGTATGTGTATTTTTCCCTAGGCCATTCTGGTTAAGCGGTTGGAGCAGCAGAAGTGCGAAATATTTGTTGCCTTCTCAACCATTTCTTGGCTTCAAAGTCCCATATCTCGCGAACAGATAGACCTAACCCAAAAATTCCTGCTGCTTCTGAAAGTAGAAACTCGCCCGATTACAACGGTATGCGTATTTTTTCCCTAGGCCATTCTGGTTAAGCGTTTGGAGTAGCAGAAGTGCGAAAAATTTGTTGCCTTCTCAACCATTTCTTAGCTTCAAACTCCCATATCTCGCGAATGGATTGACCTGACCCAAAAATTCCTATTGCGTCTGAAAGTAGAAACTCGTCCGGTTACAACGGTATGTGTATTTTTTCCCTAGGCCATTCGGTTTTAGCGTTTGGACCAGCAGAAGTGCGAAAAATTTGTTGTCTTCTCAAGTATTTCTTAGCTTCAATCTCCCATATCTCGCGAACGGATGGACCAGACCCAAAAATTCCTATTGCATCTGAAGGTAGAAACTCGCCCGATTACAACGGTATATGTATTTTTCCCCTAGGCCATTCTGGTTAAGCGTTTGGAGCAGCAGAAGTGCGAAAAATTTGTTGTCTTCTCTACTATTTCTTAGCTTCAAACTCCCATATCTCGAGAACGGATTGATCAAACCCAGAAATTCCTGCTGCGTTTTAAAGTAGAAACTCGCCCGATTACAACGGTATGTGTATTTTTTCCCTAGGCCAATCTGTTTAAGCGATTGGAGCAGCAGAAGTGCGAAAAATTTGTTGCCTTCTCAACCATTTCTTAGCTTCAAACTCCCATATCTCGCGAACGGATTGACCTGACCCAAAAATTCCTATTGCGTCTGAAAGTAGAAACTCGTCCGGTTACAACGGTATGTGTATTTTTTCCCTAGGCCATTCTGGTTAAGCGTTTGGAGCAGCAGAATTGCGAAAAATTTGTTGCCTTCTCAACTATTTCTTAGCTTCAAACTCCCATATCTCGCGAACGGATTGAGCAAACCCAAAAATTCCTGCTGCGTCTGAAAGTAGAAACTCGCCCGATTCCAACGGTATGTATATATTTCCCCTAGGCCATTCTGGTTAAGCGTTTGGAGCAGCAGAATTGAGAAAAATTTGTTGTCTTCTCAACTGTTTCTTAGATTCAAACTCCCATATCTCGCGAACGGATTGACCGAACCCAAAAATTCCTATTGCATCTGAAAGTAGACACACGCCCGATTACAACGGTAGGTGTATTTTGTCCCTAGGCCAATCTGGTTAAGCGATTGGAGCAGCAGAAGTGGGAAAAATTTGTTGCCTGCTCAACCATTTCTTAGCTTCAAACTCCCATATCTCGCGAACGGATTGGCCTAACCCAAAAATTCTATTGCGTCTGAAAGTAGAAACTCGTCCCGTTACAACGGTATGTGTATTTTTTCCCTAGGCCATTCGGTTTAAGCGTTTGGACCAGCAGAAGTGCGAAAAATTTGTTGCCTTCTCAACTATTTCTTAGCTTCAAACTCCCATATCTCGCGAACAGATTGACCTCACCCAAAAATTCCTGCTGCGTCTGAAAGTAGAAAGTCGCCCGATTACAACGGTATGTGTATTTTTTCCCTGGGCCATTCTGGTTAAGCGTTTGGAGCCGCAGAATTGCGAAATATTTGTTGCCTTCTCAACCATTTCTTAGCTTCAAACTCCCATATCTCGCGAGCGGATTGACCAAACACAGAAATTCCTGCTGCGTCTGAAAGTAGAAACTCGCTCGATTACAACGGTATGTGTATTTTTCCCCTAGGCCATTCTGGTTAAGCGACTGGAGCAGCAGAATTGCAAAAAATTTGTTGTTTTGTCAACCATTTCTTAGCTTCAATGTCCCATATCTCGCGAACGGATTGACCAAACCCAGAAATTCCTGCTGCGTCTGAAAGTAGAAACTCGCTCGATTAGAAAGGTAAGTGTATTTTTTCCTAGGCCATTCTGGTTAAGCGTTTGGAGCAACAGAAGTGCGAAAAATTTGTTGCCTTCTCAATCATTTCTTAGCTTCAAACTCCCATATCTCGCGAACGGATTGACCTAACCCAAAAATTCCTATTGTATCTGAAAGTAGAAACTCGCCCGATTACAACGGTATGTGTATTTTTTCCCTGGGGCATTCTGGTTAAGCGTTTGGAGCAACAGAATTGCGAAATATTTGTTGCCTTCTCAACCATTTCTTAGCTTCAAACTCCCATATCTCGCGAGCGGATTGACCAAACACAGAAATTCCTGCTGCGTCTGAATGTAGAAACTCGCTCGATTACAACGGTATGTGTATTTTTTCCTTAGGCCATTCTGGTTAAGCGTTTGGAGCAACAGCAGTGCGAAAAATTTGTTGCCTTCTCAATCATTTCTTAGCTTCAAACTCCCATATCTCGCGAATGGATTGACCTAACCCAAAAATTCCTATTGCATCTGGAAGTAGAAACTCGCCCGATTACAACGGTATGTGTATTTTTTCCCTAGGCCAATCTGGTTAAGCGATTGGAGCAGCAGAAGTGCGAAAAATGTGTAACCTTCTCAACCATTTCTTGGCTTCAAACTCCCATATCTCGCGAACAGATTGACCTAACCCAAAAATTCTTGCTGCGTCTGAAAGTAGAAACTCGCCCGATTACAACGGTATGTGTATTTTTCCCATAGGCCATTCTGGTTAAGCGTTTGGAGCAGCAGAAGTGCGAAAAATTTGTTGCCTTCTCAACCATTTCTTAGCTTCAAACTCCGATATCTCGCGAACAGATTGACCTAACCCTAAAATTCCTATTGCATCTGAAAGAAGAAACTCGCCCGATTACAACGGTATGTGTATTTCTTCCCTAGGCCATTCTGGTTAAGCGTTTGGAGCAGCAGAAGTGCGAAAAATTTGTTGTCTTCTCAACCATTTCTTAGCTTCAAACTCCCATATCTCGCGAACGGATTGACCGAACCCAAAAATTCCTATTGCAACTGAAAGAAGAAACTCGCCCGATTACAACGGTATGTGTATTTTTCCCATAGGCCATTCTGGTTAAGCGTTTGGAGCAGCAGAAGTGCGAAAAATTTGTTGCCTTCTCAACCATTTCTTAGCTTCAAACTCCCATATCTCGCGAACAGATTGACCTAACCCTAAAATTCCTATTGCATCTGAAAGAAGAAACTCGCCCGATTACAATGGTATGTGTATTTTTCCCCTAGGCCATTGTGGATAAGCGTTTGGAGCAGCAGAATTGCAAAAAATTTGTTGTTTTCTAAACCATTTCTTAGCTTCAAAGTCCCATATCTCGCGAACGGATAGACCAAACCCAGAAATTCCTGCTGCGTATGAAAGTAGAAACTCGCCCGATTACAACGGTATGTGTATTTTCTGCCTAGGCCAATCTGGTTAAGCGATTGGAGCAGCAGAATTGCGAAATATTTGTTGCCTTCTCAACCATTTCTTGGCTTCAAACTCCCATATCTCGCGAACAGATTGACCTAACCCAAAAATTCCTATTGCATCTGAAAGTAGAAACTCGCCCGATTACAACGGTATGTGTATTTTCCCCCTAGGCCATTCTGGTTAAGCGTTTGGAGCGACAGAAGGGCGAAAAATTTGTTGGCTTCTCAATCACTTCTTAGCTTCAAACTCCCATATCCCGCGAACGGATTGACCTAACCCAAAAATGCCTAATGCATCTGACAGTAGAAACTCGCCCGATTACAACGGTATGTGTATTTTTTCCCTAGGCCATTCTGGTTAGGCGATTGCAGCAGCAGAATTGCGAAAAATTTGTTACCTTCTCAACCATTTCTTAGCTTCAAACTCCCGTATCTCGCGAACGGATTGACCTAACCCAAAAATTCCTATTGCGTCTGAAAGTAGAAACTCGTCCGGTTACAACGGTATGTGTATTTTTTCCCTAGGCCATTCTGCTTCAGCGGTTGGAGCAGCAGAAGTGCGAAAAATTTGTAGCCTTCTCAACCATTTCTTGGCTTCAAACTCCCATATCTCGCGAACAGATTGACCTAACCCAAAAATTCCTGCTGCGTCTGAAAGTAGAAACTCGCCTGATTACAACGGTATGTGTATTTTTCCCATAGGCCATTCTGGTTAAGCGTTTGGAGCAGCAGAATTGAGAAAAATTTGTTGTCTTCTCAACTGTTTCTTAGATTCAAACTCCCATATCTCGCGAACGGATTGACCGAACCCAAAAATTCCTATTGCATCTGAAAGTAGACACACGCCCGATTACAACGGTAGGTGTATTTTGTCCCTAGGCCAATCTGGTTAAGCGATTGGAGCAGCAGAAGTGGGAAAAATTTGTTGCCTGCTCAACCATTTCTTAGCTTCAAACTCCCATATCTCGCGAACGGATTGACCTAACCCAAAAATTCTATTGCGTCTGAAAGTAGAAACTCGTCCCGTTACAACGGTATGTGTATTTTTTCCCTAGGCCATTCGGTTTAAGCGTTTGGACCAGCAGAAGTGCGAAAAATTTGTTGCCTTCTCAACTATTTCTTAGCTTCAAACTCCCATATCTCGCGAACAGATTGACCTCACCCAAAAATTCCTGCTGCGTCTGAAAGTAGAAAGTCGCCCGATTACAACGGTATGTGTATTTTTTCCCTGGGCCATTCTGGTTAAGCGTTTGGAGCCGCAGAATTGCGAAATATTTGTTGCCTTCTCAACCATTTCTTAGCTTCAAACTCCCATATCTCGCGAGCGGATTGACCAAACACAGAAATTCCTGCTGCGTCTGAAAGTAGAAACTCGCTCGATTACAACGGTATGTGTATTTTTCCCCTAGGCCATTCTGGTTAAGCGACTGGAGCAGCAGAATTGCAAAAAATTTGTTGTTTTGTCAACCATTTCTTAGCTTCAATGTCCCATATCTCGCGAACGGATTGACCAAACCCAGAAATTCCTGCTGCGTCTGAAAGTAGAAACTCGCTCGATTAGAAAGGTAAGTGTATTTTTTCCTAGGCCTTTCTGGTTAAGCGTTTGGAGCAACAGAAGTGCGAAAAATTTGTTGCCTTCTCAATCATTTCTTAGCTTCAAACTCCCATATCTCGCGAACGGATTGACCTAACCCAAAAATTCCTATTGTATCTGAAAGTAGAAACTCGCCCGATTACAACGGTATGTGTATTTTTTCCCTGGGGCATTCTGGTTAAGCGTTTGGAGCAACAGAATTGCGAAATATTTGTTGCCTTCTCAACCATTTCTTAGCTTCAAACTCCCATATCTCGCGAGCGGATTGACCAAACACAGAAATTCCTGCTGCGTCTGAATGTAGAAACTCGCTCGATTACAACGGTATGTGTATTTATTCCTTAGGCCATTCTGGTTAAGCGTTTGGAGCAACAGAAGTGCGAAAAATTTGTTGCCTTCTCAATCATTTCTTAGCTTCAAACTCCCATATCTCGCGAATGGATTGAGCTAACCCAAAAATTCCTATTGCATCTGGAAGTAGAAACTCGCCCGATTACAACGGTAGGTGTATTTTTTCCCTAGGCCAATCTGGTTAAGCGATTGGAGCAGCAGAAGTGCGAAAAATGTGTAACCTTCTCAACCATTTCTTGGCTTCAAACTCCCATATCTCGCGAACAGATTGACCTAACCCAAAAATTCTTGCTGCGTCTGAAAGTAGAAACTCGCCCGATTACAACGGTATGTGTATTTTTCCCATAGGCCATTCTGGTTAAGCGTTTGGAGCAGCAGAAGTGCGAAAAATTTGTTGCCTTCTCAACCATTTCTTAGCTTCAAACTCCGATATCTCGCGAACAGATTGACCTAACCCTAAAATTCCTATTGCATCTGAAAGAAGAAACTCGCCCGATTACAACGGTATGTGTATTTCTTCCCTAGGCCATTCTGGTTAAGCGTTTGGAGCAGCAGAAGTGCGAAAAATTTGTTGTCTTCTCAACCATTTCTTAGCTTCAAACTCCCATATCTCGCGAACGGATTGACCGAACCCAAAAATTCCTATTGCATCTGAAAGAAGAAACTCGCCCGATTACAACGGTATGTGTATTTTTCCCATAGGCCATTCTGGTTAAGCGTTTGGAGCAGCAGAAGTGCGAAAAATTTGTTGCCTTCTCAACCATTTCTTAGCTTCAAACTCCTATATCTCGCGAACAGATTGACCTAACCCTAAAACTCCTATTGCATCTGAAAGAAGAAACTCGCCCGATTACAATGGTATGTGTATTTTTCCCCTAGGCCATTGTGGATAAGCGTTTGCAGCAGCAGAATTGCAAAAAATTTGTTGTTTTCTAAACCATTTCTTAGCTTCAAAGTCCCATATCTCGCGAACGGATAGACCAAACCCAGAAATTCCTGCTGCGTATGAAAGTAGAAACTCGCCCGATTACAACGGTATGTGTATTTTCTGCCTAGGCCAATCTGGTTAAGCGATTGGAGCAGCAGAATTGCGAAATATTTGTTGCCTTCTCAACCATTTCTTGGCTTCAAACTCCCATATCTCGCGAACAGATTGACCTAACCCAAAAATTCCTATTGCATCTGAAAGTAGAAACTCGCCCGATTACAACGGTATGTGTATTTTCCCCCTAGGCCATTCTGGTTAAGCGTTTGGAGCGACAGAAGGGCGAAAAATTTGTTGGCTTCTCAATCACTTCTTAGCTTCAAACTCCCATATCCCGCGAACGGATTGACCTAACCCAAAAATTCCTAATGCATCTGAAAGTAGAAACTCGCCCGATTACAACGGTATGTGTATTTTTTCCCTAGGCCATTCTGGTTAGGCGATTGCAGCAGCAGAATTGCGAAAAATTTGTTACCTTCTCAACCATTTCTTAGCTTCAAACTCCCGTATCTCGCGAACGGATTGACCTAACCCAAAAATTCCTATTGCGTCTGAAAGTAGAAACTCGTCCGGTTACAACGGTATGTGTATTTTTTCCCTGGGCCATTCTGCTTCAGCGGTTGGAGTAGCAGAAGTGCGAAAAATTTGTAGCCTTCTCAACCATTTCTTGGCTTCAAACTCCCATATCCCGCGAACAGATTGACCTAACCCAAAAATTCCTGCTGCGTCTGAAAGTAGAAACTCGC